>NC_142937.1:49029725-49317225 GCF_046866305.1 Octopus bimaculoides | reverse complement strand
TTCTTTAGGAATTTTTTCCCATTCTTCTTGACAAATTTTCTTCAAATCTGGAATGCATGTTGGGGCTCTTGAATGAATTTTAATTTTCAAATAATGCCACAAATTTTCAATGGGATTCAAGTCAGGTGACTGGCTTGGCCATTCTAATAATTTTATATTGTGCTTGACAATCCATTTTTTGGTAGTCTTCACCGTGAGATTAGGGTCGTTATCCTGCTGTAAAACCCACCTTCACAAAGCTGGAGCTTTTGTACAGTCCCATAAATTATTGTTCAAAATATTTTGGTACATCTCTGTATTCATTCTTCGATCTATCACATATAAATTGCCAGTGCCATTTGCAGAAAAACACCCCCACACCATGATGTTGCCACCTCCAAACTTTACAGTAGGAATTGTGTTTTTCGCCAAATAGGCAGTACCATCTTTCCTCCATACATAGATACACGAATTTCGTCCAGACAATTCAATTTTCGACTCGTCTGTCCAAAGAATATTTTCCCAGAATGTATCAGATTTATCTTTATGTTCATAAGTAAATTTTAAATGGGCATCTCTATGCCTTTTAGTCAACAGCAGAGTTTTTCTAGGAGAGCGTGACTTCAGTTCATTCCTATGAAGTTCATTGCTGATTGTTCATAGTGTAACACTAGTCCCTGAAGCTAACAAATCTTCTTGCAACTCCTTTCTGGTGATCATTGCATTTTTTTCGATTCTTCGCTTCATTTTTCTTAAAGATTTAGGGGAAATCTTGTGTGGTGTAGCGGATCTTATTCTATTTTCAACAGTTCCCAATTTTTATATATTTGAATAAATGAAGATATGGTAGAAAATGGAAGACAAAGGGTCTCTGATATTTTCCTGTAACTTTTACCTGCTTTCCACTGTTCAATAATTTTTTCACTGAATTTGTGAGCTCTTTACTTTTCGCCATTATTACGACACTACTTTATGTTGTCTCAGTGCTGAATGAAGAAGCTCGCGTTTTGACACTTAAAAATGACTACTAATAAGATTATTGGAACAAACGAGAATGTTCTAGTAAAAAAAAAAAATTATTTTAACAGTATTTTGTGGCATAGAAAGTCATAAATTTATTCTGTACGAATACTTTTTTCACCCCTAAATATTCATAATTGTATATAAATTCATTAGTTACTATAATTTATTAGTTTCTTTTGCATATTCTTAGTTTATGCAAGTGTATGCAAATATAGTATTGGTATATCCCATGTATGTTCATTAGAAATTAAATAAATAAAGAATTTTGACATGTATGAATATTTATTTCCCCCCACTGTTTATATATATATATATATATATATATATATATATATATACACACCTAAACTTTGCTTCTGAGTGTTTACCTTTTCAATTATTCTCAATTACCTCAGTTACAGCCCATATATCTCGAAAGAAAGGTTTAATAGTACACGTACACACACACACATACACATATATATGAATATATATATATATATATATATATATATATATATATATATACACACATATATATATACATATATATATATATATATATACATATATATATACACACACACACACACACACATATATATATATATGCCTTTGCCATTAGAGTCTGACAAGCCGTCCATAGAGCTAAGCATTTTATATATATGTATACATACATATATATATATATATATATATATATATATACATATATATATCTCACACCTATTTTCTTTCTTCCACTTCACTCTCTATTTCATATCTTATCTAGAATAACTATTGCTTAACCATTTTCTCACACCGTCTCCAATGAAGGGATATATGAAATATCCAGAAAACAGCTGTAAGACCTTCTATTTATAAATGTTCTAAAATCTTACACAGCCTTGGATTTTTATCTCATTCTGAAAATTTATATATATATATATATATATAAATATATATATCATCATCATCATCGTCGTTTAACGTCCGCTTGCCATGCTGGCATGGGTTGGACGGTTTGACTGGGGACTAGCGAGCCAGATGGCTGCACCAGGCTCCAATCTGATCTGGCAGAGTTTCTACAGCTGGATGCCCTTCCTAACAACAACCACTCCGAGAGTGTAGTGGGTGCTTTTACGTGCCACCAGCACAAGGGCCAGTCAGGCAGTACTGGCAACGGCCATGCTCAAATGGTGTTTTCTATGTACCACCAGCACAAGCGCCAGTAAGGCAACGCTGGTAACGATCACACTCGAATGGTATTTTTTACATGCCACCGGCACGGGGGCTACACAGCGGCCCAGCCCATGATCATGCTAGGATGGTGCTCTTAGTGCTCCACTAGCACGGATGCCAGTCATCCAGTGCTGTCATTGAATTTGATTCCAATTTCACTTGCCTCAACAGGTCTTCACAAGCATAGTTTAGTGTCCAATGGAAAAAGGTATGACTAAATGGGCTGGTTACACCACCGACATAGGCCAAAGGTTATGGACTCATTTGGCCTGCTGGGTCTTCTCAGGCACAGCATATTTCCAAAGGTCTCGGTCACTAGTCATTGCCTCGGTGAGGACTAATGTTTGAAGGTTGTGCTTCACCACCTCATCCCACGTCTTCCTTAGTCTACATCTTTCAGTTTCCCTCGACTGCTAGGGTGTGACACTTTTTCACACAGCTATCCTCATCCATTCGTACCACATGACCATACCAGCACAGTCCTCTCTCTTGCACACCATATCTGATGCTTCTTAGGTCCAACTTTTCTCTCAAGGCACTTATACTCTGTCTAGTATGCAAACTAACATTAAACATCCAGCAGAGCATACAGGCTTCATTCCTTGCAAGCTTACTCATGTCCTCAGCAGTCATGGCCCATGTTTCACTGCCATGTAGCATGGCTGTTCACACAACCTTCGAACATTGGGCCTCACTGAGGCGATGACTTCTGACCGAGACCTTTGGAAATATGCTGTGCGTGAGAAGACTCGGCAAGCCAAGTGAGACCTAAATCCAAGGCCTCTGCCAGGGGTGTAGCCAGCTCACTTATGCGTACCTTTCCTCCATTGGACACTAAACTCCGCTTGCGAAGACCTGTTGAGGCAAGTGAAATCGAAATCGAACTAAATTCGACGACTGGCACCCATACCAACGTCGTCTCCTTCATTGGACACGAAACTCGGCTTGCAAAGACCTGTTGGGGCAAACGAAAGCGAAATCGTGATGGCACCTGTGCCCAGCGTTGTCTTCCTGGCACTTGTGCCGGTGGCACGTGTAAAGACATTCGAGCGAGATCGTTGCCAGTGCCGCTGGACTGGCTCCTGTGCAGGTAGCACGTAAAATACACCATTTTGAGCATGGCCGTTGCCAGTACCGCCTGACTGGCCTTCGTGCCAGTGGCACGTGAAAGCACCCACTACACTCTTGGAGTGGTTGGCATTAGGAAGGGCATCCAGCTGTAGAAACTCTGCCAAATCAGATTGGAGCCTGGTGTAGCCATCTGGTTCACCAGTCCCAGTCAAATCGTCCAACCCATGCTAGCATGGAAAGCGGACGTTAAACGATGATGATGATGATGATGATACATATATATGTATATATATATATATGTATGTATATATATGTATATATATATGTATGTATATATATCTATCTATCTATATATATATATATATATATATATATATATATATATATATATATATTAAAAAATAACGTCGACCACTAACGTGGACAATTAATGCGCTAGAAATAGATCACATTTTGTGTCTATTAAGACCTAAAAAGTTCTCAACATGAAATATAGCAGCATACCAAAAACGTGAGCGGGCAAGACATTTAAAATCACCTAAAAAAATCATTATTAAACAGGAACCAGGTTTCGGATTTAACAAATTCTTACCGTAAACACACACACACATATATGAGAGTGAAAGGTAGACTATGATGCCTGTGTGTGAACAGCCATGCTACAAGGCAGTGAAACATGGGCTGTAACTGCTGAGGACATGCATAGGCTTGAAAGAAATGAAGCTAGTATGCTCCACTAGATGTGTAATGTTAGTGTGCATACAGAGTGTAAGTGCCTGAGAGAACAGTTTAACATAAAAACATCAGATTTGGTGTGCAAGACAGACGATTGCACTGGTATGATCATATGTTGTGTATAGATGAGGCCAGCTGTATAAAGAAGTGTCACACCCTAACAGAGGAGGGAACCTGTGGAAGAGGTTGACTCAGATAGATGTTAGATGAGGTGGTGAAGCACGGCCTTTGAATGCTGGGCTTCACAGAGGTGATGACAAATAACCAAGACCTTTGGAGATATGCAGTGCTTGAGAAGACCCAGAAAGCCAAGTGAGATCATAGCGTGGCCAATGCCAGTGTCACATAACTGGCCCATTTAAAAATACCCTTCAATCATCGGGCAGTATACTGTGCTTGTGAAGACCTAGTGCCGCCTGACTGGCACCCATGCCAGTGGCACGTAAAAAGTACCATTTGAGTGTGTCTGATGCCAATATTGCTAGACTGGCTCCCATGCCAGTGGCATGTAAATAGCACCATTCAAACGTGGTCAATGCTAGTGCTGCCTGACTGGTTCCCATGCTGGTGGCAAGTAATAAGCACCATTTGAGCATGGTTGATGCCAGTGCTGCCTGACTGGCTCCCATGCCAGTGGCAAGTAAAAAGCACTCACTACATTCTCAGAGTGGTTGTTGTTAGGAAGGGTACCCAGCTGTAGAAACTTTGCCAGATCAGATTGGAGCCTGATGCAGCCTCCATTTTCTTTTCTTCTTTTAAGTGGATATAAACTATATGCTTAATATACACCTATTGTTTTAAGGGAATTTATTTCCCTAACAGTACTAGGTATTGAATCAGTATTTCCTTGGATGCAACCATCCCTTCACAAGGTTAACATATCCTCCATATTAAATATATATACAGCTTAATTGTTTGAAGGATTCATGTGAATCAAGGTATTTTAAAAACAAAGACACCAGGACAACTCTTGCCGGCTTCACAGCATACCCAACCAAAGGACGTAACTCCTAAAGTAATCCCCTGACCCCTTTTTCGTTTCACTAACTTTTTCACAGCAGCCACTGACCAGTTGTGCTAATCCACCTCCGACAATAGAGAACAGTCACCATATTCCCTTCCATATCGTCTAACTCTGATGAGCGTAAAGTTATATAATTGGTTTGTTACCTAACACTCCATTGTATTTTTCACGTGAAACTGATTGGTTTCACCAGCCGTGATGGATGTTTAATAATATATATATATATATATATATATATATATATATATATATATATATATATCGTCGGTAAAACATAAATTTGAAAAAGAATCATACTCTAAGTTATAAAGCAGTATATGATATAAAGCTAGATAAGGCAGGTTTATGGGATTACCCTAGGTTTCACGTCCATAAAGTGCTTAGCTTTCCGGCGTATCATCAGATCCCCAAAGCTAACTCACTTCAGAGGCTTATGACAATAGGTTTCAGGATCTGATGATACGCCGTAAAGCTAAACACTTTATGGACGTAATACCCAGGGTAATAGCATAAACCGGCCTTACCTAACGTTCCAAAACCCATCGCGATAGGTGAAAATCCGCGAAGTAGGAACAGTACTGTACTGTATATTTTTTTAAATTATTTTTATAACTTGTATATATTTATTTTATTATAAATGCAAAACCACACCACAGAGGAATCGAGGTAAGCTTAAATAATAAACCGCGATATGGCGAGAGATTACTGTATATATGGAAAGAAAATATTAGATAGAATTAAGTAAACATATTAGACACGTTTATGTTTTGTTTTCAATTTACATAAGTGTAACAATAAAATGTAATTCGTTTGCTATTAAGAGTACAACCAATACATTCTTACATTAATATTACGTAAAAACCAGATGTAGTTAATTGAAGTCACCGCATACTCTACTTAGATTTGATTTCATCAGATCACTGGAAGACGAAAGGGCTAAATGGGAAGTTTTATTCAGATTGGGAAGAGTATATAGTTAATAAACTACTACACATGTGAATAGAATTTGAGGATCATGAACATTTTCGAATATATACAAATAATGATTTCTAATATTAATAGAAATAACCAAGATGATTTTTTAAAAATAACTATCAACTGATTCTAATATAAGATATGGGCCAGAATTTAAAGCGAAGGAAGATAGACGATTAAAATGACCATAGATTACTACTTTATTTCATCGACCCCGCTGGACAGAGGAAATACAAAGTTGACCTCAGCAGACAAGCTCTAACCTCGGAACTTAGAGTGCAAGAACAGTTTCTTTATAAGCTCGAAACATGCAAAAACTTCACGAAAAAGGGTGAGGTGGGACAAATAACTTACATAAAATCCAAAGGAAGGGGTGAAAGACAATTAATTATAGGCAAAATTAAAGATTTCCAATAACATTCGAACGAGTAAAAAGAACAAGTAAAAACATTAATAAGAATTTTTTTCTCCGGTAATTTTCTTTCATGTAAATAAATGTTTATGTTAATTTAAAAATCTGCCAGCAAAATCTTATCAAATGACAATGTTCTAAAAGATATACATGTTTATATGTTATATATGAAAATAAAAAAATCTCATGAGGAACACCATATGCCAAAACACGAGTCTCTGCATGTCGGTCGATCTGCTGGAAATAACAGCCAAATCATCTTTAGATCACAAATTACCGTCTTAAAAACGAAAAATTGAAATGACACGTAGTATACTCTTGGCTTAACTACATAATGCCCAATAGAAAAGGCAGGAGAGATCTCGCCGATAATATCTGGATCCGAGTTGTTCTGGGACTAAACAACATAAACAGTTGAGTGGTGGGTTACAGTGCGTGTATGTGTGATAAAAGAAAAACGTAAAAAACAAATTAAAGAATAACAAACAATAACAGCTTCATTAAGAATAAAGATATATTGGATTTACCTAAAATTTGGCACATAGAGTACGAAGACAAACAACAACGTCGAGATTCCATTGCCTACTAGAAGTGGACTTAAAATCAATAATTCTTTTAGTTGATAGCGACCGAAGCCGCCTATTTTTGTCAGAATGTCTTTGTTACCCAGTAATTCTGTACGTTCGTTGACCGTCTCCTCTTCATTATCTTCGTTCATTTTGTTTGCTTTTTCTTTCTTTTTAGAGCAAAATCAATATAAATAAATCAACATACAAACAAGAATAACAAATAAACAAAACCAACAAGAAAACCTCTTGTCACATTGTATATCGTATATCACCCTGTTTGTAAGTGCGGCGAGCAAAACATTCTGGAGGTTAACTAATTAATCACGATCAATCAAAAACTAGGAAGATGAATCGAGGACAGCAAGCATAAATTTATAATGATGATAAACGAAGAAGATAATGTTGATGGTTCTATTTTAAACGCTTGGTTCGCTGGTATTTTTTCTTTTCTTTTCTTTTTTTCTGTCCTTGTAGCACCTGTCACATTATAAGCAGTTCAATTCTTTCTGTCTTCAACGTTTGTAAACAATTCAGACCGGAAATGTGGTGACTATTTCACTGACGACTCCTACCACTTTACATCCACCACTACTACGACAGCAACAACAATAAAACAGAATCTACTACTACCACTACTACTGCTGCTGCTGTTACCACTACCGTCGTCACCACCACCACCACCACCACCACTACCACCACCACCACCACCACTTCTAATACTACTACTACTACTACTACTACTACTACTACTACTACTACTGTCACCATCACCACAACCACCACTACCATTACTACTAACAATACTGCTGCCAACTGCACCACAACTACTACTATATTTTTTACCAGCACAACTACAACTACCATTATCACCACCACCACTTTACTACTACTACTACTACTACTACTACTACTACTACTACTACTACTACTACTACTACTACTATCACCACCTACATCAACACCACTACAACGTCACCACCACCGCTGTTGAAACTATTACTACAACCACCATCACAACTATCACTACCAACACCACTACTACCACCACCACCACCACCACAATTACCATCACCATAACTAACATCACAGCTGCTACTACTTTTTACCACCACTACTACAACTACCATCACCACAACCGCCAGCACAACTACTACCACCACAACCACCACATCTACCATCACTCTACCCATTATCACTACAGCTACAAATTCTGCTGCAACAGCATTCCCACCACGAATATAATTTAAAAGTTTCCTCCTATTGTTTTATTTTGAAGTTTTTGTTTATTTTCAAATTTATAAAATGAGTCAAATATTTTGTAAATAGTTGCTTTTCTTGTCAACTATTTGACAACTAAGGTTCTTTTTACATATCTTTTTTTAATTTGGTATCTATTTTATTTATATTTTTTTGTACCTTTTAGTCAGAAGGTAGGTAGAGTCCATTTTCTTTTACAGGATCTCCAAGACCTGGTAGAAGGGAAGGGGAAAACAAGAGTCTTGGCGCAAATGCTTGCGACATAGAAGATTGCATATAGGCACTCAAGGTACAAGATGGCCTTATTGAATCAAGAGGTGGTTTAAATCTATCATCTAAATATACCATAGCGGGATTACAGGACGCAACGAGCTATAACATTTACTGCAAAGTATTTGGTCTAACGTTCTAATAGTCCCTTGAATCCAATGCCTTGGTTCATTTATTTATTTATTTACCCCGGAAGAATGAAAGGCAAAGTTGACCTCAATGGGATCTGCACTCAGAGCGCAGGGATTTAGAGCAAATGGCTCGAAACATCCTGTTAATATATTACTGGGAAAGTGAAGGCGGCCAGTTGGCAGAACCACTAGCACGACGGGGAAAATGCTTAGCGGCATTTCGCTCGTTTTTACGTTCTGAGTTCAAATTCCGCTGAGGTCGACTTAACTTTTCATCCTTTCGGAGTCAACAAAATAAGTACCAGTTGAGCTCTGGGGTCGATGTAATCGACGTACCAATTCACCCAAAACTGCTAGCTTTGTGCCAAAATTTGAAATTAATATATTCGAGGGCGAGCTGGCAAAATCGTTAGCACGCCGGGCAAAATGCTTAGCGATATTTCGTTCAGATTTCAAATTCGGCCCCAGTCGACTTTACCTTTCATCATTCCGGGATCTAAAAACTAAGTACCACTTGAGAATTGGGGTTGATGTAATCAACTGGACCCCACTCTCAACATTTCAGGTCTCGTTCCTGTTGTAGAGGCGGCGAGCTGACAGAATCGTTAGCACGCCGGATAAAATGCTAGGCGGCATTTCATCTGTCTTTACATTCATAGTTCAAATTCCGCTAAAGTTTACTTTCCATCCTTTCGAGTCGATGAAATAAGTACCAGTTGAGCACTGGGATCGATGTAATCAGCTCACCTCCTTTTTTTTAATATTTCAGGCCTTGTGCCAATAGAAGCTCGTTTTATTTCATTGCTACAGTATAATGCAAAATAGGGGTTCTCTTTTGTTTACAGTCGACCTCATATCTACACTAGCAGGACTGGGCAAGAATTGTCTTTTTTCTTTCTGCTTTGGTTTTATTGCTCATGCATGCAAATCCCTCTCTCCACCTGATGTTGTCTCCGGAAAAGACTACAGTTTTAGGCAGAGCCGCTTTAACAGCATTATTAACCCCTTCGGGCCAGTAGCGTAGCTAGATGGGGACGATGGGGGAAGTCTGTCCCGAACAGCGGGGAAAGCAGTTCGTCACTTTTAGGTTTGCAGTATTAGCCAGTATTGAGGGCAGTGGGATGCGGCAAAGGCTACCAAGGGTGACACACTCCAGCTATGCAACCGCCCCGGACAAAGCAATATAGTAGCGTTTATAGTATATATTGACATCAACCTGCAGCATACTTAGATTAGTATTGGGTTCCTAAAGCCATAGGATCGACTCCTCCCCCACAACATACACCTCGGGGTATGTAATTATGCATATGGCTCTAAGACCGATACAGCTTGGCACCAGCGTCGTCAAAGGGTGGAAGCAAATTCTGCCGCACATCTCTACCGATGATCTAACATTTCTGCCAATCTATCACTCTGTATTGGCACCTTTTTTAAAAAAAATTTTATTAACGATTCCAAAAGCTTGAAAGGCAAAGTGAACTGTGACGGGATTTAAATACAGAGTGCAGCGAGTCAGTGCAAATAACGTGAGGTATTCTAGTTCAATACTCTAATGATTCTGCCAAATCACTGCTTTACTACAGAGTCTCTATAGATTTCAGCCAACTATGTAATAGATAGATTTGAACATTCTGTCTTTAGATACATACATAGTCATCATAGAGGTCAGCGGTACTTCTCATGCGAATATCTCTTTGAAAATCAAAGAGAAATAGGATAACTACGAACAACAGCTTAGAAACTTTCAGTTTCAATATCCAGATTATAAAGTTACAAAAGTTTCATTTATACCGATAATAATTCGAGTATTTGGTTTTGTAAGTAAATGCTTGAGAGACCATCTGGATAAGCTAGAGTTTTCAGGAAAAGAAATCAATCAGTTCACTCTCACAAAGCAAATAAGTCTGTAAGTGGAACAGTAAAAATGTGTGAGACTTTTCTCACGTTCAAGAAACATTCCAACGACAGAACTTTGTCTCTGAGTAAGAAATCAACTCGTTCCTTACAGGGGGATTTCTAACCAAAAGCAGAAGAGAACACACACACACACACACACACACACACACACACACACACACACACACACACACACAGGTTATTGTCCTTGCATTACACCCAGCATTGATGGTGATACCCTTGTAACTGATTCAGAAACTTCAGGATGGAAAAGTGGAAAAGCACCTGGAAAAGATTTGATTTTTGGATATTGGTACAAGAAGCTAACCTTCTACCGACTATATCTTATCAACCTGTGCCAGCAAGCTCTCAATGGAAATAGTAGATTACCACACTGGTTTTCTCTGTGGCAGAGACAAAACTGATCTCCAAATGCAGAACCATCCACATGGCAAATAAACTATCGGCCAAATGCATGCTAGAACTTAATGTACAAAATATATACAGCATGTTTAAACCTCTTCCACCAAGACCATTGTGAAAGCAATAACATCACAGCAGAACAAGCAGCTGGGAAGAAGGGAGTCTGGGGATATGCTGAGCAATTGTTAATAAACAAAACTGTAATGTTAGAAGTGCGGGAGCATAGAAGGAACGTGGTTAGACGACAAGAAAACCTTTGACTATACTCCCCGCTTATGGATGCAAGAAGCCCTTCAATTTGCTAAAGTTTCAGTGAACATAGTCAAACCATAGCTGATTTGACTTCTTCTTGGTCCACCATCTTGAAATTAAACACAGAAACTGTATTATCACTGATAGAATATAGTATCGCAGAGGCATATTCTAAGGGGACAGCCTCTCTGTGATGTTATTTATACTTTTTGTAAGCTCCTTGTCATTCATGTCAAGGAAGTCTGAAGGATATCGCACCGGTTTATAAGGAAACAGAAATACCAAAATTACTCACAGTTTCTTTGTGGATGACTTGAAACTATATGCTAAGAAAATGCACAAGATGAAAAAGTGCCTTGACCTAGTTACAATATTCTCAAAGGATAGAGGGTGGAATTTGGTCAGGATAAATGTTACTATATGGTTGTGAAAAGAGAGAAAACTGTAAACTAGATTAGCAACATCTCCATCAATGATTTAACTGTTTCCCCTATATCTGATGAGGAATGTTACAGGTATCTAGTGGTGGATGAAAACATATCTTACAATGGCACCTGTAACAAAACACGTGTCACTAAAGAATATTACAGCCGAATAGAGAAAACTTGGACCTCGGAAGTCTCTGTATCCAATAAAACAGTGGCCCACAATGCATTTGCTGTACCAGTACTCATACCAACATTTGGGCTGCTTGATTTAACGTTTGATGAGATCCGAGCCATTGATGTGAAAATCCTGAAGATACTAACAAGCACACATAATCTCCACATCCACAGTGATGTAGACCGCCTCTACCTAAAACGAAAAAAAAAAAAGGCGGCAGAGGCTTTACATCGATCCAAACTGCTTTAAATGTCGTATCACATCTCTTCGGTAACATCTTTTAATCACCAAGCGTTGAAGTGCAGCCCTTAACCAAGTTTGCATACATGCGGATAATAACATCATAAGACTTGGAAAGCAGCTTTTTGAGCAGCATTCTTTGTCTTATAACCTGAAATAAATGCCCAAAGAAGTCGCACGATTTCTACCGCAACATATCAACAGATGAAAGGATGAGCGTATATGAGCAGAAGACCATGAATGGATATGTTAGTAGAAAACAGAGATGATACTAACGTTAATCATCAAAGCAGTCTATTATGGACCAACAACCGGATTACTAGCTCCGACTCTGAAGGGTATACGTTTGCGATCCAGGAACGGGAAATATCAACCAAATGGCTGGTGCACAAAAGGAACAGAGATGCAGGAAAGGCAGTAAAATGTGACGACTGATGAAAACTTTGTCCGAAAATGTCATCACGGTATTATCTGTCGATGAGACATAATGTAGTTAGGACACTGTATAACGAGATCCATTGAAAGGATAACCCTGAGTACAAAGAAATAAGAACCCACAGTATGGTGGAAGCCATAACCACTCATAATAAAAAGGAGTAGGGGAAACCGGGGCAAGATGGACCACTGGGGTAAAACGGACCAGCTCCATTTTAGACATATAGATGGGACTTAACCGTCATGAACACTTTCTAAGTCAAAGTTACTTCCCTTCGATCTCACATCCCGAAAGTTGCATTTTGGCGGCATATTTCACGATACAGGAAGAAAAATAGTGAAATGCAAGTCTTCAATGTAAGTATTGCTTTGAAATATATCATGTTAATGAAATAAATACCAACACCTTAGGTAAGTATGCTCTATCATGTTTTGAAACATTTCAAATGTCAATGTTTAAGCAGCAACAGCCTTGATTATTCCTTAGGTTTGAATGCAGAGCAGACATATTTTTGTTGTAACCTGAATGGGGCGAAACGGACCAAAGTGTGTTGGGGCAAAACGGTCCACTGTCCCGTTTTGCCCCATATGTGTGTATGTTTATTTGTGTGTGCATGTGTGTTTGTGTATGTATGCATATACGTGTGCATGTGTGTGTATGCGGGTGTTTGTATGGGTGTATGTGTATGCAAATGCAAGGGTATGCATGTGTGTTTTTGTAAATGTGTGTGCATGTGCGTGTGTGTGCAGGGGTGTATGTGCAGGGTGTGTGTGTAAAGGTTTGTGTGCAGGGATGTGAGCGCCGGTGTCAGTGTGGGTGTGAGCACGCATGAGTTTTATCTCACTTTCTTCATCCCATTTTGTTTATTATTTTCAGATGGTAAGAAATTAACATTCGTAAAACTGGAAGAGGCTCTTGGACTCCAGATAAGCTACAAGCAGCCATGCAATCTGTTCGACAAGGAAGTTCTCTTCGCCAGGCAGCAAAACAGTACGAAATCCCCAAGACAACCCTGAAGAGACAACCGGAAGGCAAAGTGTCTTCTCCTGGCCAGCTTTCTTTAGGGCATTTTCAGCCAACACCAAAGAATTTTGAAGAGGAACTACTAGAGCACTGCGTCTACCTGCAACGGACTTTTTATTGTCTCACTTCAAGAGGTTTGCGTTCCTTGGCTTTTGAGGTTGCTGAGGCCAACAAGGTCTCTCATGAATTCAATAAAGAAAAAAGAGAAACTGGAGCAGACTGGCTGGTTTGTTTTTTAAAGCGTCACCCAACACTGAGCTTGCGCACTGTTCAGTCAACGAGTATTGGTCGTGCAGCAGCATTCAACAGGGTCCAGGTTGGCAGATTTTTTTGATGTTCTAAAAGATGTTTACCAGCAGCACCATTTCACAGCAGATCGGATTTTCAACATGGCTGAAACAGGTCTGCCCTCAGCGCAGAGAGTTCCAAAAAAGTTACCTTACTGAAAAGAGCGAAGCAGATTAGATGAATTGTTAGTGCTGAGAAAGGATGAACTGTGACAGCTTTGTGTGCAATGAGCGTCACCGGGCATTTCATACCGCCTGCATTTATCTTCAAGAGGACGCGCATAGCCGACCCATTGCTTCATGGTGCACCAGAAGGTTCAGTTGCCTATGGAAGTAAAAATGAATGGATTGATCTGGAAATATTTTCTAAGTGGCTACGTCATTTCATTCAACATATAAATCTATCTACTGAGAGAAAAGTGCTCCTCCTTTTGGACAATCACATCAGCCACATTAACTTGGATGCAATTGAGCATGCTTGCAAGCATGGCGTAGTCATGGTATCAGTTCCACCTCATACCAGCCACAAGCTTTAGTCCTTAGACAGGACCTTTTTGCGCCCCTCAAAACTTTTTATCACCAGGAAGTTGAGAAAAATTATTGAGGAAGGAAGACCACCTTGGAATTGAAAAAGGTGTTGGGTGCAGTGCAGTACGGTACTGAACGCATGGGTTGGAGTAGGACGGACACAGAACAAATGAATTCTTGTCAGAATAAAAACAGACGAGATATTGTGATCTAAGAAATTAACCAAACTGAAAATGAGAATTGGGCATCTAAAAGAGTGAAGTTAGGAAGGCAAAACGTATGGGTAGTATGGGAAACAGCTGAACCAGAAAAATTTCATCAAGCATGTTGTGGAAAACGGAGACATCTAGATTACGATTCCTTTCGAGGGCGTGTATGACGTGCATCCAACCATGACCAATGAATATACTGATCGCCATTGGTGCAAGTTTATGCTTCAGTGCAATGTGTTCAGGCAGCATGCAAGTCATGTCTTGTAGTGTATGCCAATATAGCTTAATCAAGTCTTGAGTATCCTTGCAGATGCTCAAAAACAATTGTGTAACAAAGTCAATGAAATTCGAATCAGTTGTATCGTATTGTTTTCCACAAGGAGGAAAAAGAACAGTGCATAAGCATAAACAAAGGAAATTCGCTATCCAAACTTCTACATGATGTTAATGACAGATAGATTTGAAAGAAACGCTTGTGCTTCCAACCATATTTCAATAACAAATCAATGCCCTGGCATTTTAATATAGTCTGATTTGATGAAAAAGTCTTCATTGTTGAGTTGACGGTACCTTGGGAAAGTAATATGGAGTGGGTACATGAAAAGATGGGCTTAAAAATGAAGAGCTTAGGAAAGTTGTACCGATGGCAGTGTACAGCGGTTCGAGGGGAAGTAGGCTGTCGTGCGTTTGTGGGTAGATTCATTATGGCCTAGCTAGTTGACAGTGGACATAACAAAAACTGCAAAACAGTTATGCTTAAACTGAGGTCGTCATAAGAAAAGGTCCGTCATTTACAGGGCTTTCGCATGTGAAGAAAAGAGCAAATGTGAGAGTGACAAGTAAGGCATCAATAGTTGCTGCATACTTGAAGTATCTAAAACTGCACTAATTTGGTACGATGACCACATGATAACGAATGGAAAGTGCTCTCGGATATTGTTTGGTAGCATTAATGTTGCTAAACATCGCTAGAAGCGGAGATACAATGGGAAAGTGCTGAAATTCCAGTCAACAGCTGACGAGGAGAGGATACAGCAGTACAAGTTGGGTGCAAACTATTAAATATACATAGGGTTAAGTAGGAACAACGCAAACAAGAATATCGTAAGGATATTGTCGTATATATATATATATATATATATATATATATATATATATATATACACACACAACTATAACTATGGTAATACTATAACTATGGTAATACTAGCACTCAGCGCACACATATACCCAACATAGACATTCATACACGTACATCTAACATTGATATTCGTACACTCGAACACGACCATAATAGATCCCAGCCCACTAGTATACCCAGAAATAATACTACAATATCTTATAATAATAACAATAGAGGGAATAATATCTATAACAGTAATGATTGCATTGATCTAGATTCTTCTGCGTCCTCATATAACATATCCTCCAACAATATCGCCTCATCCACCACAGAACACAACCCCCAAGTTTCATCTACTTGTAACTGTCACTCCGGGACAATCTGCTCGCTGCAAACGCATTGCGTAAGATATAACGTAATATATAAAAGCACTGTAACCAATCTGCTACATAACTCTACAGCTGCATACATAGGTTCAACTAAACATTTCAAGCAGCGCTATGCAGCCCACCTTCACTCTTTTAGATATGACAAGCACAGCAAATCTACAACACTAGCCAACCACATTCACTACCTCAAAAACACAAATACCCAGTATACTTTAACATGGTCCATTCTGGACTCTGGAATTCCATAGCAAAGCCAGCGCTCTAATTGCAAGTTTTGCTTGAAGGAGGCGTTCCATATTTTAAAATACAATTCTCCCACACTATTTAACAGATATAACGAAGCCCTTAGCCCCTGTAATCACCGTTTCTTCCATACATTCAAATTCTACCACAGACACAAATGCACAAATGACCACACAATGTACTCCCACAACTCCCCATAAGTAACCCCAACCAACTTGAGTTAGCAAATAGGTCCCCCTTCTACTATCTTTAAAATAGTTTTCAGCTCTATTTATAGAATATTAACACTACTCACTTTCTCTCTTATTTTACTTTCTTCCTTTAATACTATTCTTCGAATGCCACCAACACCATTACCCCTTACAGGTTCCTTCCTATCCTGACACTGTACACAATTATAACTACCTCCCTCTTACTTCTTCACACTCCTTTTCTCCACCTATCCATTTCTTTACTAAACTTATACTTCCACCCCCGTCTTCTTCCCTTTGTTCTCTTTACTCCTTCCTTCCTTTCTGTCAGTATAAGTGACCTCACAATCGCCTACTACTGGCACCAATACCTTCATTTCTCCCTTAAATTATCTCCTCCTCCTCCTCCTTTCCTTCCTATCTTAAGGCTTGACCTCTTAATCCTACACACATCTTCCACTCACTTCGGACTATCCTTTAAGTAAACAACCCACAGAGTAAACTGGATACAATATGATATATATCCACCATTGCAACTATAATTATCTCTGGAAAATACCCACACGGATTCTTTACATGAATGGTTACTGTTGGAATGGAACTATACTCCAAGTACTTTTTCTTTTTTTCTTCTTTGTTCTTTTTTCTACGCATCGTTCTCATTTCTTACTGTAAATCTCCTCATATAGATGTAATAATCCATTCTTCTACTATTACCGTCTCCGATGAAGGGATACATTGAATTTTCCCTGAAACAGCTGTAAGACTTTCTATATAAAATATGATTTTACTTACACCATTGGTCTCTTTATCTTATTCTTTATATATATATATATATATATATATATATATATATATATATATATATATATATATATATATATATATATATATATATATATATATATATATATATATAAAAGACAACTGACACTGACACAGCAGTTATAATTATTTTACAAAACAAATTTTGATTCACTTGCAATTTTGTTGGTCTTTTTTCTTCCTCAACCAGAACATTGAAAATTAATGAGTTACAGACTGACAAAGTAACTCGCATATTATACAACACAGTATATTGATATTACCACTTTGATTTCAGGTTCGGTAATGGAGAGAACATTGTTTTACAGATATATATAGTTATAAAGGGAACCTTGATTGCTCTTACCGCCAAAATTGAATAAATTACGCTTTTCAGCTTGAAATAAAACCCGGTCCTGCCGTTCCGAAATAGATTTTCTGGATCGAACAGTGGCAGCCCGTAGATAAAATTAGTTGGGGTGCTGCTTCAGAAAATTTTTAGCCGTTGTTTTGATATTGTGTAAAAGGAAACAAACATATAAAAAGAATATTTATGCATAAACTTGATCGGTTCGCATTTTAGCCACTGCCGGGTAGTGTATTTAATTTGTTCACTGAACACCGCCACGAATTCCCCATTGTTTTTCAAAAATTCCTCCTAAATCACAAAATAAGGGAAGCAAATGTGCCCTAATTTTCAAATCCTGGCAGCAACACTAAAGCTGGAAGCAGGATTATTATCTAATTCTACACTTTATCACATTCAAGGATATAAACGTTTTTAAGCACAACACACGCGGAGCCAAAAAGAAACACTACCTTTCACTCGGCACTCTCGTTCATACAGTGTTCTCTCTCCCTTGTGTGAAGCTTCCTATCTCGGACATGTGAGCATGCGCAGAACAGCCAAACACCGCGTCGCTGAAACTGTGAAGCGCACAATTCCATGCATGGATTTTGGTATTTTTTTCATAAACTAGGGGATAGCTACTGACATTAAGCTTAAAGATTATATAATGTACAAGTATAAAGAAAGAATTAAAGAAAAAAAGAACTCATTATATTGAATGTTATCGATAATATCGAGTCGAAATAGGGGGTGCTGCAGTTCCGCAGCTCCTATACACAAGCCGCCACTGAGATCGAAGATACTTGATGGCTTACCAACTGGTTCTACCGTGATTATAAACGCTAGGACCTCTACCGTCGGTCTTTCCTCGATAACATCTTGAGAACTCAGCAAAGTTTAACTAAGCTATACACGCATAGACACACATACGCATATGCATCCACATGCGAGGTTAAAGGTATTTGCTCGATTCGTCTCCAACTCCACCTACACACATACCAACTCTGCCTACATATCAGTTTTTCAACCTCTCCTACACATAATTTAACCCACTACACTGCATTTATCTTCAAGAGGAAGCGCATAGCCGACCCATTGCTTCATGGAGCACCAGAAGGCTCAGTTGCTTATGGAAGCAAAAATGGATGGATTGATCGGGAAATATTTTCTAAGTGGCTACCCAGGTTCCACAACTCACCCAGGTTTTTTGGGGGTACAAGGGACATAAGCCTAGTAATTGTCTGCTACGACCTCATTTCGTTTTTTTCACAGCAATCACCAACCGGATGTGATACTTCCTCACCTCCAGTAATAGGGAATAGTCACCGTTTTTTTCATGCCATCTAATCTCTGATGAGCACATTTATTAAATAACTGTCCGATTGCCTAATATCCGTTGCGAATCCGATTGGTAAGATCGGCTGTAATGAATCTACAATGCTTTGTTTATAGAACCATTACTCTATTGGCAAGTATGGGTGTGTAGGCGCAGTTACCTCCCTTGACAGCGAGTTTAAACAAGCTCGCTAGAGCGTGAGATTCTGATACGAGGCCTTACGACTCTCTTTTCTCACCAAGAAGTCAGACCGTAAAGACATGATCTAGTCGGCTCTCTGACACCACACGCCAGCTAGCAGACAGGAGGCAACGCACAGGAGATCATGGCCTTCACGCACCAACCATTTACATTTGTCAATCAGTTTGTATATATACGTGTGGCCGGCATTAAAGACATTTAAAGTTACAGCCTTGTTTCATATATATTCTTTATACCGTGTTCCTGTCAAATGATATTACAGCCTTCTGAAGAGAGTCATATTTAGATAGTGCTGGTATCATGGTTGTGGATCCATCTAAAAGTGTCTATTTTTTCTGGATTTTTGGACGTACATACATACATACTGGACTATTCTACCTTGATTCTCTACCTGGACTTTCTACTCTCCTACACTCGGACTCCTACACTTCGGCTGTATCTCTCCTACCCATGGATTATACTGGACTCTTCTGTTGATGAGAAATCGCTCCATTACACCACGATGTTTTAACCTTTTGAACTTTCTGCTTTTTCCTATTATCGTTTCTCTCAATCCGCTCTCTGTTTATTTCTGTGTTCCTTTCTGTCAAAGAGCGTAGGCTCGAAACGTAAAAGACTTTCTCACTTCCCGGGCGTTAAACTAATACATCAGTTTGTTGTTTACACACCTGTCTTAGTCTTTTGTTCTTTTGTAAAGTCTCACTATACACACACACACACACACACACACACACACACACACACACACACACACACACACATATATATATATATTTCTGTGTCAGTTAGAGGTTGGGAAACCAACCAAGGAATAGTACCTATCTAATATACTGTTGGTAGTGTGCCCAGTTATTCATACCCAAGTGTTGGTTATTGCGTGGCAATCTTGCAATTGAGTGTTATATATGGGCGGGGGTAAAAAGTGGTATACCCCTAATTAATACGGCAAATAAGAAAATGGGGAGGATACAAAAACGACATACATCAGCCGGTAGACATTCTAGTATGTCTATTTATTCCAAAGTATTAGAAAGTATTAGAAGAATACATACACATGTAATAACTATACACACACATGTACTAATATTACAGAAAAGAGCAAAAGATCAGATTGACAGTAGATGCTAGTTCCTTACGGCTGTTTCTGCCAAGAAATTCTCCATGCCATCTCCATCTCCTTAGTGTTCTGTAGGGATGGGCAGATAAAGTTTGGATGATGAATGTGCCTCTAGGCTTCTTCAGAGGGTCTAAGTGGTTGGGAGGGTTAATACATATAAGAAACAGTTAACAATTGGTACAGTGTGTTTGTCTTTTTAGAAGGGCAGAAAAAGAATATGAGTGTGTGCCTGTGTGTTTGTGTGCGCACACACACACACGCGCGCATGCACACGCGCGTGCGTACACACACAGATATTGAAGAAGACAAAAAATATCAAATATCATCTGTACGATTTGAACAACACATCAATAAAAACTGTATAGTGTATGTTGTGCTCTTCTGGCAAGACCCTTAATCTAAGACCTGTGTGCTGAAATCGAAGTAATTGCAACATGGAAAAGTAGTTTTAGTCATTTAAGAATTCATAGAAATTAACATTTACTTTGTCATACTTTTGTGACCTGGCCATTAACACAATTCTATTAAACCTGTTGAAAATAAGTTACTAAGTTACTGCCTAAATTATTTAAGTTGCAGTAGATTTTCTCATCCATTTTGGTAGTTTCTTTGTTCGTTTATTATTTACATTTTTATTCAGGAACTCGAACAGTTAATGATCTTTTTTATGCGTCAGCTTAACTTATGAAGTCATTCATTTATGTTTAAGAAGAAAAGGAAAGCAAAAAACGATATGAATTTGAAAGTAACAAAACGCCCACAAGTATAATGCATAAAAAGAGGGAAAATAAAAGAAAAAAACATTCAAGAAGTTTATAAGGTTTCAGCAGATACAAAAACATTGAATCATTAACCAAGCATTAGAAGTGCGAGAAATCTTTTTGACACTTCATAGTAGACAATATTATTAAGAAATAAATGGAAATAAATGTAATACTTTTTAAGTGTACTTCAACGATTAAAAGCCTTTTCTTTGTTGTAAATGTTTTAGTTTCGATACGCAGACTCAGATCAAGGTACTTGCCAAACTAATGCATTTTAATTTCTCTTCACAGAACTCATACATTTTCTCTCTTTTGCTCGTTTCAGTTTAAACATTTCTTCTTGGGTGTTTGTACTCCTTCAGTTTCACTTACATCTATCACATCTATCACATTCCTCATGCCTTCCCATTTGCCTCACCAGCAACTGTTTTCCTCACACGCACGCTCGCTCTCACTCCCTCACATTGATGCTTTCTTACCATACACAGCGATTGCACGCGCACATACACATGCACATACACACACATCGAGATTTCATAATCTCGTAAATCTACACCAATATACTTTCGTATATGCATACCTCTACATAAAAGCACATAAATCCAGACACGGATATACTCCTATAGCTGCACATATACCATGTTCCTCTTCTTTACTTAACTCCTTCCATAGAACCGTATCCCCAACTTCGTCCTCTGTTCCTCTCTTTTATTCATAATGTCTTTTTCTCACTCCTTCAATGTTTTATTAGTCATTCTGATGAATTACTAACGTCCGAAACGTTAAAACAATTTTTATTTCCATGAAAGTTTTAAACCAATACCACCCTTGTTAAAATTTATTTCTCCTTTGTTCTTTGTTGTCTCTTTTATCGTTCATTACATTTACAAACTTGCAAGATATATATATATATATATATATATATATATATATATATATATATATATATACATACATACATACATACATACATACATACTAGCAGAGATACCCGGACTTGCTCGGGAATAAAATGGCATGTGTTTAAATGTACACTGTATGTATTTATATGAAAAATATATAGTTTATTGACTAGTTTTTCTTCTTGTTAGACCACTGGTAGCACAAAGAATTTCTTAATTTTTGTTTGCTACCCTGAAATTTATTAATAATGATATAATGACGTTTTGGCTAATTTCTAGAAGAAAATCGTAATTTTTTGTATTTGTTGCCAATAAGAAAGCCGCACATGCGCGGTAGATATGAAAAATTATAACATATAAGCACGAGGCATGTTCTATGTATTGCCTCGCGTTTATATGTTGATCTTGGCTTTCCTACTGATGATAGCTGGCCTAGCAAATTATTTTATTTTGCTGAAAATAGCTTGAAACCATGGTACAGGAAATAGATGGTAAATGTTTTTATTTTTCATTCCCTTCCGAAATTATCCCTATTTGCGGTTTGGAGTTTGACTGCTCCTTCTAGCGGGTTAGATGTCCTATTATGGACATCTCCTGTGTTTAAATGTACACTGCATTATTTATATGAATAGTATATAGTCTAATGACTGGTTTTTCTTCTCGCTAGACCACTGGTAGCAAAAAGAATTTCAAAATCTTTTTGCTACCCCGAAATTTATTAATATATATATACACACACACACACACACACACACACACACACACATATATATATATATATATATATATATATATATACATACACACACATACACACACACACACGCGCACACACACACACACACACACACACACACACACACACACACACACATATATATATATATTATATATGTGTGTATGTATATATATATATATATAAGTTCAAAAAAACAATAACAAAAAAACAACAAAGTGAGGACGTGATACGGATAGTGTTATTGGATGCTCGGGAAAGGAAAGAGAGAGTGTATGACGTTTCGGGCGTAGCCCTTCGTCGGAAAGATGGAAAGTTCGGAGAATGGAAAAACGGAGAAAGAGGAAAATGGTACCGATGCCCACGAGGTTACATTGTGAAAAAACCGGAAGAGGAGGTGGTGGGGGAAAAGTTCTTTCTAAGACAGGAGAGTGAAAAAGGGAGATGAATATCTGTGCGTGCGCGAGAGTCTGCGAGTGTGTGTGTGATAACAGAACGTGTGTGTGCGTATGTATGTGTGTGTGTGTGTGTGTGTGTGTGTGTGTGTGCGTGGTTTGGTGGTTTATCTGTTAGTGTGTTTGTGTGCGTGTGTGTGTGTGTGTGTGTGTGTAAGACGTAGTGGAAGGAATTAGTAGCAGGAATGGTTAGTGGATGCTTATAGACAGTGTTAAGTAGAAGGTCAGCAGGCGGTTTTTTTTAGTATGTGTGTGTTCATGTTTGTGTGGGGTTGTAGGTGTTGGGTACGTGTACGTGTGTGTGTGTGTTTTGTATGTGCGCGTGTGTGTATGTGTATGTTGTTGTGCGTGCGTGTGTGTTTGTGTGTATGTGTATGTTGTGTATATGTGCGTTGCTGTGTACGTGTGTGTGCGTGCGTTTGCTATTGTACGTGCGTGTGTTGTTTATGCCCATGTGTGTGTGATTGTATGCGTGTCTGCGTGAGTGTGTAGTGTTGGTGAGAAGTGTGTGTGCGTGTGTGTGTATGTGGGTGTGTGCGTGTGTGTGTATGTGTGTGAATGTGCGTGTGTGTGTCGGATTGTGAGTGTTAGGTTCGGGTGTGTGTGTGTTTATGTGTGTTTATGTGTGTCTGTATGTGTGTTTCCGTGTGCGTGTGTGTGCGCGTGTGTGTATATTTTTTGTGCGTGCGTGTATGTGTATATTGTGTATGCTTTCGTGCGTGCGTGTGTGTTATGTATGTGAGTGAGTATTGTGTATGTGAGATGTGTGTGTGCGTGTGTGCATGTGTGTATATGTGCATGTGTGCATGTGTATATGTGTATGTGTGTTGTGTATGTGTGTGTGTGGTTTTGTGTATGTGTGTGTTTATGTGTGTGCGTGCGTATGTGTGTGAGAGCGTAAGGATGTGTGCCAGGTATGTGTATTATTTTGTGTGTGCACTCCTGTGTGTATGTGTGTGTATATATGTGCGTTCGTCTATATGTGTGTGTGAGGGCGCTCATGTATGTTTGTCATGTATGTGGGCGGTATATAAGTAAGGTGTGTGGGAGGTGTGTGTGTAGGTGTATGGGAGGTATGTGAGGTATGTGTGAATGGGGGTATGTATGGGTTGTCAGGTGTGTGGGAGGTATTTGTGAATGGGGGTATATGTGGGTTATGTGTGCAAGGGTGTGTATGCTTGGGTGTGTGTGTGTGTGTATGTTTGCGTGATTGTTAGCGTGTGTGTGTATGCGCAAGTGTGCGTGTGTATGTGCGTTTGCATAAGTGTGTGGGCGAGTCTGAGCGTGTGAGTGCATGCATATGTGTTGTGTGTGTGTGGTGTGTTGGGGGATAGGTGTGCTTACATGTGTGTGTATGGGTGCGTGTATTTTTTGTGTGTGGGTATGTGTGCGTGTAGGAAGGGGTGAGATAAAAAGTGGAAAAATGTAGTGAGTGTAATAACAAGAGAATAATGGATATAATGTAAAGGGGACGAGGGGGGGGGGTAAAAAAATAAAAAAATAAAAATAAAAAATAAAGAAAAGTGTTGCATATACGTAAAGGGGAGAGTCATAAGGAGGAGGGGGCTGCGTTGAGTCCGAAGGGGAAAGAAGAATTAAGGTTAAAAATATAGCGTTGCTCCAAGTGGAGTCACGAGGGAGTGGACCCATGGTGCAGGGCGAGGCCAAAAACGGAGATGTTAGAGGGAGAGTGGTTGGCCAAGTGGAAGTGACGGGCGACGGGGGAGTCCGAACCTAGCCCTTAGGTGTTCGGTGAAACGGTCGGCCAGCCGGCGGCCCGTCTGCCCCACGTAGAGTTGGTTGCATAGGGTGCATTTGATGCAGTAAATTAGGTTGGAGGAGGTGCAGATGAAACTGTGTGGAATGTGAAGAGTTTGTAGGTTCGATCCTGTGACAGAGGTAGTGTTGGTGATGAAGGGGCAGGTGTGACAGCGGGATCTGGAGCACGGGAAGGAGCCGGGTGGGGTGGGGAGGAAGAAAAGAAGGTACTGCGGACCAGTAGATCGCGTAGGTTGCGGGCGCGTTTGAAAGCGGATAGGGGTGGGTTGGGGAAAATGGGGTGGGTAGTGGGATCGAGCTGGAGGCGACGGAAGGCCCGTAGGATCCTCCGACGAAGGGGTAGGGTGGCAGGGTGGAAACGGAGTGGGAAGGGAGTACGGTTAGGGGATTGGTATGGGGGAGGAGAGAGGTCGGTGGTGCGATCGATTCGACGAGCGCGGGCGAGGGCGGATTGGACAAGGTGGGAGGGGTATCCTCGATGCATGAACAGACGAGCAAGATACTGGGACTGGGTCTCGAAATCCTGGTCCAGGCTGCCCAAACGTCGGAGGCGGAGGAACTAGGAGTAGGGGATGGCCCGTTTGGTGTGGAATGGATGGGAGGAGGAGAAGTTGAGGTAGAGGTGGGAGTCAGTGGGTTTGAAGAAGGCGGAGGTAGTTAGAGAGTTGGAGGGGAGGTTGATGGAAAGAGAGATGTCGAGGAAGTTAACAGAGGTGTCAGAGATGGTAGAAGTAAAGTCAAGAGCAGGGTGGAAGTTAGAGAGGGAGGAGATGAAAAGGCAGAGCTGTTCGCGGGAGAGGGAGGTGGCTCCTATACAGTCATCTATGTAGCGACCGTACAGTTCCGGGGTCGGACCGGAGAATTGGGAGAATACTTGGGCCTCATGTAACCAACAAAGAGGTTGGCGTAATTGGGCCCCATTCTCGTTCCCATCGCGACCCCAGATTCCTGTTGGTAGGTATCTCCGGCGAACGTGAAGCAGTTGAGGGTGAGGACGAGTTCTGCCAGACGAAGCAGGGTAGGGGTGCTAGGTGTGGGGTCAGGGCGGCGGTCAAGGAAGTATTGGAGGGCTGAGAGACCATCGTTGTGTGGAATCACGGTGTATAGGGATTTGATGTCCAATATATATATATATATATATATATATATATATATATTCATTAGAAATGCAGAGACGCCTATAATAGGACATCTACTCGCTAGAAATAGCAGCAAAAATACTACATACCACAAAAGTTAGGGATAATTTCGAAAGGAAATGAAAAATAAAAACTTTTACCAATCTATATTCTGTACCATGGTTTCAAGTCAATTTTAGTAAGATAAAGATTATATCTTACAAGGTCAGACTTTCGTCAGCAGAATTGACCAGACAACATATGAAGCACGAATCAGTACGCCGCATGGTTCGTGTTTATATGTCTAATTTTTCAAAATATACCGCGTATTTACGGTTTACCTAATCGGCAGCAAATACAAAAATGCAAAATGCCGAAATTCCAACAGAAAATCATCCAAAAAGAATTTTATCATTATTAATAAATTATAGGGTGGCAAAGAAAATTTTAGAAATTTTATTTACCACCAGTGGCCTAGCGAGAGTAAAAACAGTCAATAGACTATGTATTATTCATTAGAAATGCAGAGACGCCTATAATAGGACATCTACTCGCTAGAAATAGCAGCAAAAATACTACATACCACAAAAGTTTGGTAAAAGTTTTTATTTTTCATTTCCTTTCGAAATTATCCCTAACTTTTGTGGTATGTAGTATTTTTGCTGCTATTTCTAGCGAGTAGATGTCCTATTATAGGCGTCTCTGCATTTCTAATGAATAATACATAGTCTATTGACTGTTTTTACTCTCGCTAGGCCACTGGTGGTAAATAAAATTTCTAAAATTTTCTTTGCCACCCTATAATTTATTAATATATATATATATATATATATATATATATATATATATATATATATAACACACACACACACACATATATATATATATCCATATATATATATATGTATATCCATCCGTCTATCTATCTATCTATCTATCTACATACACAATTATAACAAGGGATTGGCATGACGGTTATCCACTCTACAGGTGCCGAAAACCAGAAGATGGTGGAAAAATTACTAAGCTTAAAGTTAATCGTCATGGGATTGAAATTGACTACAGGTGGATCGTGCCCTACAACCCGTTGCTGTCTAAAACATTGCAGGCCTATGTTAATGTTGAATCATGCGACTTTATAAAAAGTATTAAATATGTATGTAAATACATCAATAAGGGCTCAGATATGGCGGTTTTGGGACTTGAACAGGAGAGCAGGCACATGAAATTCAGCAATATAAGTTGGGCAGATATATTTCCTCTAACGAGGCAATGTGGCGCATCCTGGGCTTCGAGATCCACGAGTGGCATCCAACTGTGGTGAATCTATCTGTACATCTTGAAAATGGCCAACGTGTATATTTCACAGAAGACAATACTCGAAACGTAGTTCTGAATCCATCAGAAACTACCTTGATAGCTTTTTTCAAATTATGCCAATGTGATCTGTTTGCCGGAAACTGTCGTATGTTGAGGTTCCCGTGTACTATACCTGGGCACACAATAGATGGAACAGACGCAAGCAAGGAACATGCGTTGAGGGCTGGGAAGAACATGCTGTCTTCAGAAGTGGGGCCATCTGGCGGGTGTACACTGTGCATCTTAATCAGCGGGAGTGGTTCTTTCTACGTCTACTGCTGCACACTATCAGACCTTCGAAAACACAATGAGGAAGTTTGCACAACCTACAGAGAAGCCTGCGTCAAACATGGACTACTGGAGGATGATGCTCACTGGGACCAGACACTGGAGGAGGCAGAAGTCAGCAGAGCACCAAGTCAGCTCCACCAGCTATTTTCTATTATGTTGATGACATGTGGCTTGGGTGAACCTCTTAAGCTTTGGGCGACCCACAAAACCAGCCTGGCAGAGGGCATCCTACAAAGGATTCAAAGACAAACCTCAGTGGAAATTGCCACGTTCAATAACGCCATTTACAATGAGGCATTACGTGACCTGGACACTCGAGTGCAAGCTATGGGAGGTCACATTTGGTCTGCCTCAACCGGAGCAGGCAGCAATCAATCTCGAAATTGAGTACCTGTGAGAAATCCCGTACAACTGCCTTATCCACGAACATATATAGAAAATTTATGGCTATTTTAGAAAAAAACTTCCCATAGATATAATAGAGTTAGACTCTCGTATTCTACTCTTCCCATTATGGGTACCATCATGGCTAGATTAAATAAGAAGAATATAAAATTAGCCAGAGTTGATAATAATAATAATAATAATAATAATAATAATAATAATAATAATAATAATAATAATAATGATAACAACAACAACAACAACAACAACAACAACAACAACAACAACAATAATAATAATAATAGTACTGTCAACTATAACGTAAACCCCCAAAATGAGAATAGTAATGTTGATGATGATGTGGATAATAGAAGTGACAGTGGTAGCACTTCTGATATAAATAATATGGATTGTAGTTCCGGTGCCTATACGAGCATGGAAATTATTGGTATGCCCGTTGGAAATTATTGGTATGTCTGTAGAGACAGATTTAAATGATACTACAATTGACGGGGAGGTAGAAAATAACAGACGTGAGCATAACATACTTGATGATAGAAATATTAATAGTGAAAATATTAATAATAATAACATGAATCTTAATAATACTAATATTAATAGTAATATTCCTCCTAGTTGCTATTGTAGAGTTAAATCCCGCTGTCCGTTATTAGGCTGATGTCTTACCCAGAACATAATTTATAAATGTTCAATAATAACTACAACTAATAAATTTATATATATTGGTTGTTCGATTAATATGAAACAACTTCTGTACAACCACATGTCCTCTTTTAAACTTAAACATAAGGTAAATTGTACGTCATTATCTAGTAAGATTTGGGAATTGGAAAGCAGAATTGGGTTTCGCCTCAAACGGGAAATAATAAGAAAAGCACAGCTTTATAGAAATAGTAAATATGTGTGTAAGTTGTGCTCTATGGAAACATGACATTTTTAAGCATAAAGATAAGGGCAACCTGATTAATAATAGATTAGACCTTAGGGTATCATGCGTACAAAGCGTCACCCGTACTTTTAAATATTATCAAAAGTAGCACTTTATAGGTTCTGTGATTGAACTGATTTTGATGCAAACTTCTTACCACACAGTCACGCCTGTGCTTATACATGTATATATAATGTACATAATATAATGTGAGTATACACATACACACACACAGATATATATATATATATATATATAAGCACACACACATGTATGTATGTATGTATGTTTGTATGTATGTATGTATGTATGTATGTATGTATGCATGTATGTATGTACGTATGTATGTATGTATGTATGTATGTATGTATGTATGCATGTATGCACGTGTGAGCGTGTGTTTCTATCATCAGCACGGACACAACCACCAACAGCAATAGTCATATATAATATGAAATATTTAAGGAAATCCATTTCAAATTAAGACATACAATGTATTGTCCTAGTGTATGTTAAAAGTTGAATGAAATGTCTTTGATCTTTGGTTTATGAAGATTGACTTCAGACTAAACGACCAGAATACAATTAGAAAGAACAATATAACCACTACAACACCACCAATACTTGCCCATCGTAACCAACACTTAAACCAATGCAACCCACATCATCCCAACTATCAGCCCACCAACTTTTGAATTCAACTGACTTCAGTAAGTGTCTGCGTATACGCCAACACGTGCGTGGCGTACGTGCTTAATCATCTATAAAATTTGCTGACCCCCTTCAACTAACTGCAACCATATAGTACTTTCTCTTCCTCAGTCATACATCTTTTCATCTCATTTTCAGTAATACATCAATAGACAATTTTACGCTTTCTGAAATCAGATCTTTCCAGGATAAATGTTTCTTACTACATATTTGTCGTGGATAATTAATCGCCGCTGCTATTATATTTGCCGGAAAGACTTCTTCCCGTCCCCCACCCCATTTTCTCGCAAATTATTGCTTTCTTTAATTTTCTTATTTTGCCGAAAACATACGTTTTCCGATACGGAGATTCCGGAAAATTGCTAAAAATCGGAATTTTGAAATTTTTGCCCCACCTTACTCCCATCCCCCAAATTCTTCATTTTTCACTTTTTTCCGTAAACCTAACCCTAAAATCCCAACCATAACCCTAACCCTAACTCTAAAACCCTAACGCTAACCCTAACCCAAAAACCCTAACCCTAACCCTAAAACCCGAACCCGAACCCTAAAACCCTAAACCTAACCCTAACCCTAACCCTAAGTCTAAAAATTTTTGGAAATTTTTTTTCAGAATCATAATCTCCGTATTTTTCCGCATATGTTGAAAAAACAAATTGTGAAAAAAGTTGAAAATGAAGAATTTAGGGTGGCGGGGATTAAAAATGCCGATTTTTGCCAATTTTTTTTGCAGATTCATATTCTCCGTAGCCGAAAACGGGGGTTTGTGTAGAAAAAATAATTAAATAAAAAAAGGGGTGTACAAAAGGAAGTGTTGCCCATTTGCCTTCAAGATCTCTAGAAAGATGCTATTATGTAGAACTGAAGGTAGTACTGCGAAAAGGAACTGTAAATGGATTACACTTGATATCATCTCGATTCTTTTAAAAAAGACGACACGAAGGTAAAACTAAGTTATATTGCCAAAACATTTAATCTCGTAACATCTACAATGAAAACAATACGTGACAACAGAGAGAAAATTATGTCAAGTTCTAAAGAAGCTACTCAGTTAACTGTCCAGATCTTATTTTTCCATAGAGCTAATGTAATGACTAAAATAGAATGGCTCTTGTGTTCATGGATCAAGGATCAGAATCGACATAACGTGTCGATAAACACGATGGTAATTCAAAGAAGAGCCAAAAGTTTATATGACGATTTGCAGAAAATGGATGGCAAAACTTCTAACGAAAACCCCTTTTTTGATAGTAAAAGCTGGCATAAAATGTTTAAGCGTATGAATTTGCACAACATAAAAATAATTGGTGAAATTGCGAGCGTTGATACAGAGGCTGCAACTAATTACCCTGAGCAGTTAATGAAAATGATTGTTGATGAGGGCTACACACCGGAGCATGTATACAATGTTGATGAGACTGCACTTTTCTGGAAGCGTACGCCTACAAGAACTTTTATTTCTCGAGGAAAAACACCAACAACAAAAAACACCAGGATTTAATGCTTCCAAAAATCGTTTGACACTTCAACTTTGAATAGTGCTTGGAAAAGTATATGGGCAGATTGTATCCGTGACATTACAAGTTTTCTTCAAGCAGAAAGTCTACATCAAATTTGGAAAGATGTAACACTTGCAAAAGGATATAGGATATGAAGACGTCTTTGTCTGCAGGTTTTTGCTGATAATGATCCTAATCGTGAACGTAAACATAAAAATTACAAGAGTCTTTTTCAATGAGCTCAGTTCCTATACTGAGCTGTAACAAAGAGGTGATGCGTCATAAACAGCAACCAACTTTGGATAAAGTTCTTCGCTCCTCAAGCTGATGTTCGTGATAATGAACTATAAGATAGTAAATATTGTCCCTCATCCTTCTAGTAACGCTCATTCCACCACCATCCCTTACACAGTAGTTAATATCTTTTGTGGTAAGATATTACGATATTATTTGTTCTCATATGTATTCTTCTTTAAATGTTTTTGTGTCTTTTTATGTATCTATATTGTACCGTGTATGTTTAGAAGTAGTTAATTACATGTATAAAGGTGATTGTGTTGCTTGTTCACCTTTCTTTCCTTGAGCTTCTTTCATTTGTTTCCCCCCGAAAAAGTCCGTTGGAACGCAGTCTGAAATTTCGCGTTACAAGATTTTCAAGAACGTATTACTTCCGTAAAGCAAAGGACTTCTGCGTGCGCGCGCGTGTGTGTATGTTTGTGTGTGTGTGTATTCTTTTATTCTTTTACTTGTTTCAATCATTTGACTGCGGCCATGCTGGAGCACTACATTGAACGATTTTAGTCGAACAAATCGACCCCAGAACTTATTTTTTAAAGCCTAGTACTTATTATGTCGTTCTCTTTTGCTGAAGCGTTAAGCACCGGTTGTCAAGCTGTGATGTGGGGGGTGGATAAACACAGACACAAAGACACACACGTAGAGGTGTATATATATATATATATATATATATATATATATATATATATACGACGGTCTTCTTTCAGTTTCCGTCTACTAAATCCACTCACAAGGCTTTGTTTGGCCCAATATATATATTGAGTCATCTCATAAATAATGCCCTTTTTTTATACTTCTATTATTTTTCAAAATTGAGATAAACAAAGTTCTTTTTTAATCTAAAATGTACTCTCCTTCATTTTCCACAATGCCCTTCTACAATGCTGGTAGACTTGCAGGGCCTCTCTTCCGTAACGAAAAATACTCCTCCAGTACTGTTCTGATTTCGTTTACAGAATTCATATGTTTTCCGTCCAAACGATTTTGAAGACTGCAGAATAAATTATCATTAGATGGGGCAATGTCCGGCGTATATGGTGGATGGGCATTGTTTCCCCCTCAGATTGCTCCAGCTTTTGGAATGTCATCCTCACTGTATGTGGGTAAGCCTTATCCTGATGGAAGAACACCTTTCGTCTTGAAACCATAGAAGGTTGTTTTTTGTTTTTTTATAGCGTTGACTTAAGTCGCTAAAGTTGCTCGCAATAGATCTCCTCTGTTATAGTTTGGTTTCGGTTTAAAAGTTCAAAGTGGACTAGACCTTTCATATCTCACCAAACAGATAACAACACCTTACGTAGGTGAAGACCTTCTTTAGCCTGGGGTGTCAGTGTTTCTCCTTTCCCTACCCACTGTCTTCGGCGCTTGACATTTTTACAGAGAACTAATTTCTCGTCACCAGTCACTATTCGGTCCCCAAAAAGTTCATTTGTGAGACGTGACAACAAAAATGAGCACACACTCACTCTTTGCGCGCGATGAGACTCGGAAAGTTTGTGAAGAACCTATTGACCCAATTTGCTGACTTTTCCGATGGCACGCAGGTGTCGATGAATTGTTAAATGACCAAATCCAAGCTTCTCTGCTAATCCTTCAACAGTTACAATGGGATTTCGTTCCTCCAGGGTTTGCAGGACTTCCTCATCGAGCTCTACACATCTTTCAGGACGAGGCTCGTCTTCTAGGCTGTAGTTTCCGGTTGGGAATTTCTGGAACCACAGTTGGCACTAGCTTACACTTATTGTCCGATCCCCATATTCTGCATTAATATTCCTCGCACTTTCCGTTATTGAACTCATAAAACAAAATATGCCAAATATGCTCCTTTGTCACTTCCATTATAGCTTTGAAAAAATAACTGTTAAAATCAAACTGCACTTTTCAGCACATGCACCAAGAATAAGAACAAGGTAAAATTACTACCTGCTTTTATAGCAAGTTGATGCAGGTAGTTTACCCCGTCCACTTCCGACTTTTAGTTCATGTAATTGAAAAAAACCTCATTATTTATGGGATGACCTAATATATGTATGTATGTATATATACACAACACACACACACACATATCCATCCATCCATCCATCCATACAAGTGTGTGTGTGTGTTTGTAAATTTATGATTAATATTTTTGGTTAATGCTTTTACCATATTTTTAAATTCTTAACATAGTATATTTTAAGATATATATATATATATATATATATATATATATATATATATATATATATATATATATATATATATATATATATATATATATATATATGATACTCTTGTATAACGGTTGTTTCTTATTTTCTTGCATGAAGGAATTTTCTGGGAAATAGCTCTTCGCTAATAGTCAGTGCTCTTTTGATTAACCGATTAGCATTTAATTTTTATACATTCTTTTTATCATATAAAAGTTTCTATCTTTTTCATTATTTACAATTGACGGATATTTGTCATCATCTTGTCCTGAATCCATATCACAAGCCAACCTTTACTGGACGATACCTCAGCTTCAACTCCCACCATCCATACAGTGTAAAGAGAGGGATTGCTTAGTGCCTAAAACATCGAGCAATGAATATAAGTTGCGATCGAGATACCCACCGCGAAGAAATGATCACGCTCAGTAACAATCTATTAAGCAACAACTACCCCAAAAGCATACTCTCCACTCCAATTAGGAAGAAAAGAGAGGATGAAACCGATAAACTGTCCACAGTCTGTCTATGTGAAAGGCCTCTCCGAAAAGATACAAAAGGTATGCGGCCCATATGACATCAGGACAGTATTCAAAAGTAATATAACACTTCGCAAATATCTCCTTCGAGTAAAACCACCAATAGAAGAGAATATGATTAAGAACTGCGTGTACTCCATCCCATGCAGCTGTGGTAGGTTATACAAAGGCGAAACATGTTGACCCCTCAAAATAAGGGTAGAGGAACATCGCAAAGCTGTGACACGGGGAGATATTGATAAATCGGGTATAGCTGATCATGTATGGAAAAATGGAGACTACTTCCCCCTGTGAGATGAAATTAAAATAATAGACAAAGAACACCAGTGGAAAATACGAAAACTAAAAGAAGCAGCACACATGCTAGGACACAACAACCTCCTAAGCAGACCGAGTGCAGATATGAACAGCATATGGAAACCGGTATTAAGGAAGGATAGGAGAATATTAGATTTATAAACCCTAAAATTCACTCTATTATTCTCCACGGGCATATGGCGTGTGGTTAAGAGCGCTGGCTACTAACCCCATGATTCCGAATTCGGTTCCAGGCAGTGACTTAAATAATAATAATAATAATAATACCAACATCGAAAAAGACCCTAGGAATGAGAACCCAGGTTCGAAATTTCCTCTAAGACACCTGTTGAAGGCAGTGGAGGGTATATCAGCCGAAACGTTGTGTTAACAACAAATAAGATGAGGACAAATATCTGTCAATTGTAAATAATGTACATAATTCCTCATCTCTTAAATGTTGAACTGTATTTCTCTCTTTTTTATTTTAACCTGTTCCCTCTAGCATAGTTTTCCTACGATCAATAAAATTCTGAATATCCTGAACTTTCTGGTTACATTTTTTTCTTTTACTGCTAACGTTGCCCTTGTTTTTTGCTATATTTTGTGATATATATCACATTTGACTTTACATTGTTTTACAAATAGCCCATTAGCACCGGTTGACATGTACTTCCTTCACACACAAAGCATCAATTATTTTGAATTATTTCCATGGAATGTCAGAGTAGCAGAGTTATTTTCAGTCTTTCGGTCTATGAACATCAATAAAAGCTGTTTATTGTCAAGGAAATTCCAGCCACTAAAATTTGCTTGAATAATACATTGTGGCGTAAAACTATAACAAGTACAGCTTCTTTTCCGGAGGCTTAAATTCTTCTCATTTTAGTTTGTGAGGAATCTTTCATTTATTTGAAAACATTTATTGTTTACTGAAGAACTGTGTAATGACAGCTTTGACAGAATGCTCGACTAACCGTGTATTACTAACAACTTTACAGAATTAAACATTAATCCTTACTGTCAGCATGCATCTTGAGTTATAATCCTACTGGAGTTGATTTTGTTATTCATTGTTTTGGGGAAAAGGGTGTCGACAAAATATGTACTAGCTATAAATTAAGGTCTTGATAATTGACATAACCTTTCCAATAGAAATATATAACCGTGTGCCATATGTCAGAAATAATTATAGTCTGTTATGAAATACTATATAAATTCTGTCTTTTAGTTGGGGTAAAAAAAAGAGGAATTGTTTTAAATTTTGGCACAAGGTTAGCAGTTTTGGGGAGAAGTAAGTCGATTACATTAACCCAAGTACAAAACTGGTACTTACTTTACTTCAAAAGAATGAAAGATAAAGTCGACCTCGACGGTATTTGAACTCAGAACATAAAGAGTAGGAAGAAATGCAAGCATTTTGTCTGATGCAGTAGTAAACAGAATAATAACGAAATTTTTGAACGATTTGAAATGGAAGCTATCGCTCTTTAGCAAAAACTATTCATTGCACGCGCGCGCACACATACAGTCATAGAGACAGCAAAATAAATATCTATAAGTGTTGTAACCGTACTTATCGAGTGTTTTATCCAATTTATGTAGATGTTTAACTACGCACATATTTTAATTCTACTCCATCTCAAAATATTAAGCACTTGTGATGATAACGTTCATATATCAATAAGATATAATATCATGTATATTGCAAAATTTAAGTTTATAATATGTGTGTGTGTGTGTGTGTGTGTGACCCAACCAACCATTACTCAGTGTATCATAGGTATGCAGGTATCTGTCTAATCGATCCGATGTACAAATATTGAAAGGTACTATATTTTATAAAGTACCACTTTCTGACTACACATGAATATCACAAATTTTTCAATGCATACAGTTTTAAAGTTGGCAAAACTTGTCATGACAACACGCTTTTAGCACTATAAACTACAAGTGAAAACAACCATCTACTCCAGTAATCTAGCTGCAATTTCCAAAACCGTTGTGTATATAGAGCGACCTTTAACTCAGCAAATTGTATGTAGAGGAACTATTCGGAGCCCACTGTCAATAAAGTTCAGTGAGATATGATTAACATCTGAACTCCTTTAGGTCCAGGGTTAGAGAACACTTCGATTTCCCGTCCCATTTCATTTGGAAGATTTGGGATCAGAAACATGAATGTAAAACAAATTCAAGCATTGCTGATATGCTCTACCATATTCCAGTGTATTATACAACTGCAGGCTCTGGCCTTCTGAGAAACTGCATATCTTGAAACAATCTATGGCATATATCAAGAGAAAATCCGATGTGAACGCCAGTTGAGGTCACCAACGAGCCTTTGTCTTTGGTCTGTTACAACTAGTAATAGCAAAAAGAATCATGAAGTTTACCTGACTAACGAAAGTTAATTGCAGGTAAATTGTTTACTCTTAGAATTGCCTTTACAATCCAACAATGTGAGACTATGATTTATGCTGAAATTCTTAGCGATTTTTATGTTTCAGTTGATACAAGAGAAACTAAGTTACCAGCAAACGATATGAAATCACCTTTCGAGTTAAACATAACTAAAACATCACTCATTATGAACATCTGACTGTTTATACATGTTTATTACTATGTACCTCCTCCTCCTCCTCCTCCTCCTCCTCCTCCTACTACTACTACTACTACTACTACTACTACTACTACAATATGTGTATATATATAAAGGAGAAATGTAGTGCAATAGATCATTGGGAATAAAGCTTAAAGGCATGGAAATAGATGCATTTAGTGGAAATGAAATGTAAAAAAATGCGCATACATTTATATATATATGACACACACACACACACACACACACACACACACACACACACACACACATATATATATATATATATATATATATATATGTATATATATATATACACGCAAATATACACACACATATAAATCATTGATTAGAGAACAAACATCAAATTTGGGTCAACGGCTTTATATAACCCCCACGCTTATATACATTTCATCATACATAAATAATACCATGGCCTTCAACATATAAAAGGAATACATATATAAGCACAGAAGATAAAAAATATATATGCACATATGAAAATGCAAAATATATAGAAGGGCCTGTCAAGAAAAAGTCATACAAATCGGCTAAAATTGGTAATCAAAATGATTTATTAAAACATATCAATCGACTGAAAACTTTTTTACCCCTCGATTAAAAATATACCAAAATAGTTCGTTTTTAAAAATGAAGTAATCTATGGTAGGTTCAGTCTCCATGGTAGGTCCGGACTTACGCACCTTGGAGACCGGACCTACCATGGATTACTTCAGCTACTATGAGGACAGCCTACAAGTATCGATGGTCCATCCTATCGAAAGCTTTGGATTGATCAGAGCCCCACACATGCCAGGTTTCTTAACTACCCTGTCTATGACGTAGCGCATCAGATGGAGGTTGTCATGGATGTTCCGGCCCGTCACGGCGCACGTTTGTGCCTTGTCGACCAGTTTGTCGATGACAAGCGCCAACCTCTTGGCTAACACCTTAGCCAAAATTTTCAAGTCTGCATTGAGCAGAATGATGGGCCTAAAGTTACGTATATGCTCCCGTTTTGCTGCCAGTTGCAGTACACTGCTGCCAAGACGTCTCTAAACAAGTCTGGCACACAACTGTAAAGCTCGTAGGGTAGACCATCGAAACCCGGCGATTTGTCCCTCGAGCATTCTGCCATCGCGTCCCGCACTTCCGCCGCCGTGATGGTATCTTCGCAGCACTCTGCCTCTCTTTTCGAGAGTCGTGGCAGGCTGTGCAGGTAGGCACTGAAGTCCACCCTGCGTTCTCGCTCGCCACTCGTCCCAAACAGTCAGGCAAAATGCTGTTGAAAGGCCTCACACATTTTACTTGGCTCGAGTAATTCGCGCTCCTGTTCATCTACCAGAGACTGAATGGTGGCTTTGTTGCCCTGTTGCGCCTCCGCCACTCGGGGCTCTCGCGCGGCTCCAACACTTTCGTTCCTTAGATCACGCATTCTAACCCTGACAACACACCCTTCGTGTTTTGGCGTTGAAGTGTTGATCGAGGGCCAGCCTCACCGCCAATATCTCGGTTGCGATGCCACTTCTAATCGCCTCTTCTAGTTTCTTAACTAGGTTACTCTCTACTCTGTTGTTACCTATCGCTAGTGCTTTGCTATACCTAATCGCTTCTGCTTTTATTACTCTCTTGAGGGCAAACCATCATTTGTTGTTGATGATGGCTCCCATCAAAGCCCGCTTTACTAGCGTGCTAATTCGGTCTCTGAAAACCTGTCTCGACGGGAAAGACGCGTTTAGTTTCCAGTTACCGGGACCCTGCCTATGTGTCTTATCTAAGTCTAGCGTACACGTCACAAGTTTGTGATCCGTGTAGCTGACTATGTGGAATTATGGACACCCTACACTATCTCTATCTACTGTCCCACACAGTATTCTATCTAGATACGATCTCGACGACCCGATGCGTTTGCTCCATGTCTACGTTGGCGCATTTGGGTGGTTGAGTCGGTACCTGTCAGACAGTTGAAAGAGTCTGAGCAGGTCTCTGAGTTATTTGCATCCCCGTCTATTCCTATCTCTGCCTACGTAGTCTAGATGCGTGTCTAAGGTAGCATTCCAATCACCCACTAAAAGTAAAGGACGAGACGTTCCTAGGAATACTTCTAGACGTCGAAAGAAATCCGGCCTACCTGTTAAAGGCGGTGCGTAGACTGATAGGAGTCGAAAAGCACACCCATTGCTACTGTCGACACCCAGGACAAGTCTACCCTCCGGGTCTACGAATATTGTCTTTACTTCGAGACCCAGACTCTTGCGAAAAAGTACCACCCTGCCACTACCGCCCAATCTCGGCAGACAGGGAGAAAAATAAATGTTAAGCCGTCCGCCAAACATAGACTTTAGGGCCCGTGGATTATGTAGTCTGGTCTCACTTATGGTTATGATTTCTAATTCATGTGACTTTATGTCGTTTAAGAGGTACCCTTGTTTCCAAGGGAACCCTAAGCCACGCGCATTCACGCAACCAATCTTGATCATAATCCTAATGATGTGTGTTTAAATACGAACGATAGGATCAGAGAGTCACTTACCGTTCGTTCCCTCCAGGAGATCACTATAAAGTTTTTGGGAAGAGTACTTCTGGAATCTTACAACCGCATTGGGGTAAATGGATTTTAGTGTCTGGTGCAGGGTTGGTGTGATGTGCAATATTTTAATGTGTTCTGGTGGCATTGTGTATGGGTTGTTGCTTGTTTTTATGTCTTCATGTGTTAAGTTTTTTTTTGTGTTAATGTATTCCATCAACTCTGTATTTTTCGTGCTGATGGCAGTGAGCATTGTGGGTGTGTTTGTTTTTGAGGTGTTGTTGTTGGTGCTGGTGTTGTGTATGCTAGTGTTTGGTGTGATGTGCAATATTTTAATGTGTTCTGGTGGCATTGTGTATGGGTTGTTGCTTGTTTTTATGTCTTCATGTGTTAAGTTTTTTTGTGTTAATGTATTCCATCAACTCTGTATTTTTCGTGCTGATGGCAGTGAGCATTGTGGGTGTGTTTGTTTTTGAGGTGTTGTTGTTAGAAAAGTTTTCGGGAGTTGTCTATCTCTCTGCTTTGTTTGCGTTTGGTTTGGTTCTTTTCTTGCTCCTCTTCCTCCTTCCTTTTCTGGCTATTTGCCATTCCTCACTGCTTTCGTCTTCCGACGAAATTTCTGAGGAATCGCAAGTTGTAAGCTTCTATGTGTGTTTGTGTAAATGGTTGTGTTGTTTTTGTTGCTGTTGGTTGTTAATTGCTTGTTTGAGGTGTATGTGATATAGGGGAGGGGGAATCAATCTTTGTATTTTCTTTTGATTTTTCTGTTTCTTTAGTTCTTGCTGTTGTTGTAGTTGATGTTTTTCCGGCTGCTGTTGTATTCTCAGTTGATGATGTCGGTGGGTTTGTTTGATGTGTTTCTTGTGTCGTCTTCCGTGTGGATGGTGGTGTGGGTAGTAGTGCTTTCTTCCTGGATTTTTCTGGTTGTGGTGGTGGTTGTTGTTGTTGTTGTTTTCTTTTGTGGAAGTCGGACAATCGTTTTTCAAATGAGGTTGTTGTAGCAGCAGAAGTTGTAGTAGTGGTGTTGGTATTGACGGCAGAGTTGATGTCTTTGGTGGCTGTGATGGTGGATTGCCTTGCTGCATTAGTTTTGTTGTTGTTGTTGTTGCTGTTATTGTTGTTGTTTTTGGTGGTGGTGGTGGTGGTGGTGGTGACAACGGCGTTCAAGCTGTCAGGTTCAGCAGCTAATGGAAGAGGTAAACTAAGGAAGTTTTCTTTTGTTCTTTTCAGCGCCTCGCTAGCGTTCTGCATGACTTGCGCGCTGGACACGTGGTTTCCAGTCGCCATTTTCGAAATGAAAGATGGCTAAAATGAATCCACGAAAGCCTTCAAAATTTTGAAAATTTCGCCCACACAAGGGCAAAATCCTATGTAAATATTAATCAAGTTTTGAAGTGATTGTTGTTGGACAACTTTTAAGCACAAAATATTTGACAATAAAAACTTTTAAACATGCAAAAATAGCCAACTTACGTGGAGCCCAATTGACTAGCGTCCGTCCAGATAGATAGATAGATAGATAGATAGATAGATAGATAGATAGATAGATAGATAGATAGATATGTTTCTTTATTAACCACACAGGGCTGAACACAAAGAGAACAAAATACAAAGTAGAGCTTTTCTTTTTGGGAAGAGAAGAAAAACAAAGGGGGTAAAATTTCGATCAAAAGGGATCGTCGAAAGAAAGGAAAAAAGGAGATTGATAGATAGATAGATTCTCATGTATACACACATGCACCACCCACACACATATATATGCATACTCATGTATACATATATTTATATGTGTATATATATGTATATATGCACATATGTATGTATGTATGTATGTATGTATGTATGCATGTAGGCAGGTAGGTAGGTAGGTAGGTAGGTAGGTAGGTAGGTAGATAGGTAGGTAGGTAGGTTGGTAGGTAGGTAGGTTGGTAGGTAGGTAGGTTGGTAGGTAGGTTGTAATCAAGATTTGAGGAGAATCAAATTTCACATATCAAGCAACAAAATGAACAGACGTTGCATATGTCGACATAAAACAAACTGACTTGATGTTATCCGTGATCACTCAAAGTTCTCAAGAAAACCTAGCACGAATTAGAAGCTGTCAGTTTTTGGACATTGCATGTTTATCGACCAAATTGATAACAAAGAACAGAAATAGATTACCACTAGCCAAATTCATATCAATAGATTAGGGGAAAATATTGGACAAAAAGTACATAACTTGAGATACTATAAAGGTGTAATAGAAATATACACACATAACTACATTGAATACATACATGCATATATACATATGAATGATATATATGTATGTATGTATATATATATATATTTTCTATATATATATGTATATATACATGTATACATACATATATATATACGTATATATTTGTATATATAAACATATATATATATATATATATATGTACATATAGACATATATATACATATATATTTGTATGTATATGTATATATATATATATATATATATATATATATATATATATATATATATATATACATATATATATATATGCATAGATATACATATATATAAATACATGCATACACACACACACACACACACACACACACACACACACACATATATATATATATATATATATATATATATGTATACATACATTTATGTATATACATATATAAATATGTATTTATAGATAAATAAATAAATGGAGTTAAACACAGGTGTTATTCAAATTCTTTTACTTCCGACATATGTTTCGAAGACAATATTGATATTATTCCAGAAGGAATAAATTGGTGTAAAACAATGTATTCTTTTCATCAGGGAAAGAAAGAAATCAAGCACATCAATAAGACATTTTAGCAGGGTTGTGGAGCCATTTTCTTTCAGACACGTGCTTCCACAAGTTTTTTTTTCAACTACTATTTTTAGCAGTGACATCTTTTGACTTTCGTCTTCTAGCGAAATTTATTTTGTCCAGCTTTCCGAAAAAAAAAAAAGACCCACAACAAAAAAAAAAAAGAAAAGAGACGAAAGAGAGCAAAACAAAAACAAAAAAACACGTTAGCACACACGCACATTGATATTTTGCTTTTTTCCCCCTTGTTTCATTTCTTTTCCTTTTTTACACGGCGACGAAGGTTGGTACACACAAAAAAAAGAACGAATTTTTTTTTCTCTCTGCATACAGAACACGATAAACAAAATTGTTTCTCACAATTTTTCTTCTTCTTTTCTTCTTTTGTGCACCCCACCCCCTCCACAAACACATTTTGTCGGTTCACTAGTCGGTTTTCTCGTGTTTCATCTCAATTTCTCTTTGTTCCTTTTCGTCGTCTTGCTTCTATTCGTTTTCCTTTCCTTGTGACAGGCGTCTTGAACATCATGTCTCTCACATCGTTACCTGTATTTACGGGAGATGTGACTCTGTGATTTGCTCAGTTGGAAGCACATTTTTCGGCTCACGGCATTTTTCCCACACAGCAATTGCAACTTTTGTATTGCAGCATGCCTCCTCAACTCGCCACTTCAGCTAAAGATCTCGTTACGAATCCTAGCCCAGACGAATCCTAGCCAAAGCGGAGATTCTGCGCTGCAACACCAGGTCTGAAGAAAGTAAATTTAATGAGTTAATGGCAGTCGAGCAGTTAGGAGATAGAACTCCGTCACAGTTTTTGCGCCGTTTGCGAGAGTTAAGCGGTAAATCCGCTGACGCGCCTTTTCTTCGGAAGATATTTTTCTCAAGGTTGCCTTCCAACCTGCAAACCATTCTGGCCACAGCTCTTGAGTTCAACACTGTGAATCACATCGCCACAATGGCGGATAAAATTATTGAATTCTCTGTGCAGCCATCGTCACGTGGTGCTTACGCCTGCTCCGAGGCATCCTCTGCAGCCTCAGTTAAATCTTCTTTTTCGGTATTTGATGACCTTTCTAAATCATTTTGATTTATTGGTAGATGTCAGGCGTCGGTGGTTCGTCGACAGTTCAACTTCGCTCTCTACGCCGACTAGAGGATCTACCAATGCAGCTCTTAACCCGACATTTTTTGTTGCCACCTCTGGAGATGCTTTTCATTCTCTTTTGGCTTCTTTTCCGAAGCTAGTTGACATCACTTTTCAGCCGGCAAAACCTGCACACTCGACCCTCCATTTTTTACCACTACTGGGCCGCCTGTTTTTTCGCGCCCACGGCGTCTTGAACCTGACTGTCTCAAAACGGCTAGGGCCGAGTTTGAGCACATGCTCCAGCTTGGCCTGATACGCCCCTCCACCAGCCCATGGGCATCTCCCTTCAATTAGTGCGGAAAGGGGATACTGATTTTCGCCCGGTGGGGGATTATAGGCGTCTCAATTCAGTAACTACCTGACCGATATCCTATAAAGAACCTCCAGGATTTTTCGACGCATCTTCATAGCTGTACAATTTTTTCAAAAGTTGACCTTATACATACTTATCACCAAATATCGGTCAACCCAGCCGATGTTCCGAAAACTGCCATTACTACTCCATTTGGTTGTTTTGAGTTTTTGTACATGAGTTTCGGTTTGCGGAACGCTACCAGCACGTTCCAGCGTTTTATAGGCGAAGTTGTCCGCGGACTTGATTTTGTGTTCGCTTATGTCGATGATATCCTCATCGCAAGCGACACACAGGAGAATCATCTCCGGCACTTGTCTCAGCTTTTTCAGCGTCTTCACGACAATGGTGTGCGCATTAATCCAGGCAAGTGTGTTCGGGCAATCTTCTCTTGACTTTCTCGGCCATCATATTGACTCAAGTGGTATCAGACCTCTCTCGTCTAAAGTCGATGCAATTCAGCGCATCGCACCTCCTACTTCTTTGCGCCAGCTGAGGCATTATCTCAGCATGGTAAATTTCTATCGACGCTTCATACCCGGTTGTGCGGATACTTCCTCTTACCCAGCTATTAAAGAAGACCTCTAAAAAGGACGGTCAAATCACCCTTTCAACTGAAGCATTACTTGCTTTCGAGTCCATCAAGGAGTTTCCTTCTGTTCCTTTACTTGCACATCCGGTTCCTGGTGCTTCTCTCTCTCTCTCTCTCTTTAACTGTGGATGCATCGGACATTGCGATTTGCGCTGTACTGCAACACACAGTATCACACATTCGAATATCTTTGTTGACAAGAAGATATTCCAGGAGTTGTACAGACGTGTAAAATCTGTCAGTGTAGAGTGCATAGTTTTGTCCGGCATATTTATTTGTCATCCTCACAACTAAGTTTCCTGTGACACCGAAGTTGTCAATTTCATTTGCATCATATCTCCTTCAGGTATACATTTCTGTATTGCAGATGTATCCGTTTTCAGAATCACATAATAAAGATTTGATCCCCCAACATATTGGCTTATCTTTTATATACTGCTTGAATGAAAACTTGTTCTACGTGGGGATCATCCCCTCATCTAGCGATAAATCACAGCCAGGCACATAGTTGTTGTTTGAATTTATCAAGCAAGTGATTGAATATAGGACGAGTCTTGTACATTTTATCGTTATCTTTCCTATCAATGTTCTGATTGTACTCGTTCACATAGTGCAATAAAGACCAAATAGCACGAAATCTATTGAAGCTCATGATCTCTGGAAAACCTGGGGTCAGTGTTAGTAAGGCATTCTTTGACCGCCAGCACTATTCATAGCGATCCTTGCGTACCAACATTTCAATGGTCACCCGGGGACCGAAAAAAAAAAGCTTTCAGTTCTCCTAATGTAAGTTTTTTCTCATGCAAAATTCTTGTTGAGAAATTATCCGGTTTCGCCTGAAACACATTCAGCTTGATTCTTAGTTTCCTCAAGTAAAATGCCCCATAATCCGTCATTCCAGAATAAACTAAAAGAACCAATTGGAGTGATGTCTACATTTATAGAGTCAGGCATGTTCCTGGGCCCTGGTGGATTATTTAGCGTAAATTGGCGCTCTGCAAAGCATATAGTGTATCACCGCCATCCTTGAGGAGTATTGACTCTTACACTGGGCGGAACATTGGGCATACCACCTCTCCGGTAGCCACATGGAGTGCGCCCGCCGTTCCCGCCACGAACACAAATACGACCCCTATTCTGACGACTGACAGGTACTGCACATACCTGTCACTGTATATTTTATACAGCAGCATAATCATCAAAATCATCGCTATCACTTTCCGGATCTAAATCGTCAGATTCACTCTCATGCATAGTGTATAGTGTATGTATTTTGTTTACATGCACATTTGCAACTGATGTAATCGACTTACCCGCTCCCTCGAAATTGCTGGTCTTGTGCCAAAATTTGAAACTAATATTACCGATCTTCTTAAGACGGCGAACTGGCAGAATCGTTACCGCGCTGGGAAAAATGTTTAGTGGCATTTCTTCTGATTTCACGCCCTGAGTGCAAATGCTGCCGAGATTGACTTTGACTTTTATCTATTCAGATTTGATAAAATAAGTTTCAGTTAAATACCGGAGTCGACGAAATAGACTTACTCGCTCCCTCGAAATTGCTGGCCTTGTGCCAAAATTTGAAACAATATTTCTGACTTTCTTCACTTTAGTATATTTGGGTGGAACTAATTGAATAATATGTTCCTTCTGTGTCACTCCATATCCTGTCGTTTCTTTGCCTGTGGTATGTTTAAAATTGCATTCGTTGTGTGTCAATGCTGCAATTTTGTCGAGTTTATCATAAATATTACGTCACATTACTGCAGTCTATTCAAAGATCACAATGATCTCTCATACTACAACCGATTTTCTCTTTTTTGCTGTGTTTGTCATGTTATCAAACGCCGGCCAGATGTCGGTGAACTTCCGCATGATATCGTACCACTTGTAGTGTTTTCATTGTGATGATGATGATGATGATGATGATGATGATGATGATGATGATGATGAGGATGATGATGATGATGATGATGAAGATGAGGATGATGATGATGATGATTATTATGATGGTGATGATGATGATGATGATGATGATGATGATAACTATATGCTACACACACTATCTTACAAATCCACAAGCCAGTGAAATGCTTTGACCCAAACAAAAACGCCTTGTCACATCGTTAGTGATTGACTTCAATTGTACGAAGCAGAACATGAATAAAACTTAAAGAAGATACACATACGCGAATGCACATATGCACACCCAATACCCATAATCCATCTGCTTTACAGTGGGTAAGACAACATTGCTTCCTACATCGTTTAGAGTTCACAGGATTGTGTTATCTTTACAATAAGAACTTCCTGAAGGCGGTGAGCTAGCAGAAACGTTAGCACGCCGGGCGAAATGCTTAGCGGTATTTCGTCTGCCGCTACGTTCTGAGTTCAAATTCCACCGAGGTCGACTTTGCCTTTCATCCTTTCGGGGTCGATTAAATAAGTACCAGTTACGCACTGGGGTCGATATAATCGACTTAATCTGTTTGTCTGTCCTTGTTTGTCCCCTCTGTGTATAACCCCTTGTGGGCAGTAAAAAAATAGGTATTTCGTCTGCCGTTACGTTCTGAATTCAAATTCCGCCTTTCATCCTTTCGGAGTGCAGCTTTTAAGCTAGTTTCAAATAAAACTTGAAAAAATAGACGTGGGTTTGGCCAAAGAAGAAGGCGCCTGTCTGCTGTTCAGTTTCCCACTACTTCTTTTAATGGTGAGTAAGCCTATATATATGTGTTTGAAGTCGATTAATTTAACTTGCTTCATAGTTACATAGCACTAGCTCTTAAACTTGTTTTTTTACATTTATTTGCATAATAAGATCACACTGCGTAAAAGTATATTGTGTAAGGTTAACGATAAGTCTAAATTTGGTGACGTTTATCATATTCATTTGTGTTTGTATCACAGTTGAAATAGCTTTTATGTCAATTTATGCTACGTTATAACACTCCCATTATAGCACTGTTTTGTTTAGCGCTGCAATTTTTGACATATTTAGAGCTCTAGCCAGCGTGTTGCATATTGTACTCCCTGACTTACCACCAGTCGCCGTCCCAACCAACCGCTCGAAAGTCAATGTGAGTGTAACTCAGATACCTGTACCTGTTTCCCAGTTATAATGGGGAATACATCTTCTAATCCCATCACAACTTCTTCGGCTTGTCTTCTTTCTTTTTCTTTCTTCTTCCTCTACACTTCTCTTTACTTTTTATTCAATGAGGTTCTCTGGATATTTTCTTTTGATTCACAGTCCAATAACTGTTCTGTCATCTTGTTCTACTTTTAACTGAAGAGTTTTGGTTAATTCCATAATATTTTCTTTAATTCCATACAATCCTTCCTTGTTAAAGCTTGCTGATATATTGATTTCAAATTTCGGCACAAGGCCAGCAATTTCGAGAGAATAAATAAATCGATTACATCGACCCCGGTGCTTCGCTGGTACTTATTTTATCGTGCTTGTTGTATTCCTCTCGGGAGACTCGCAGAGAAAAGTCAACGAGTTGTACAATTTAATTATTACATTTATTATTCAATTACATACAAAGAACGCATTCACCGAAAGTTCGATGCTAATAAACAAAAGTCATGTCCGCCATATATATCAATGACATTTTACTACCCCAGTCATTCAGAACAACAACAATGAAACAATGAACTCAGACGAACCACAGTGACACACGAGACGTCAGACGAACAACACTTTCAACAGTCCATATAACACCTCCCCACTGAAATTGATGCTACACAAGAAGTATCAACAGCAAAGTCTCTCTTGGGTTTTACGGGTTCTCTTGGACCGTCTTGGGTTGTCTGGTCCATACTCTGGAACGGGTAACATGGTCTTGGGTCTGGTTTGTCTTTGAGCTAGTGGCACAGTTTCCGAGATCTCCATCGGGTGATCTGTTGCAAATTGAAATACAGTGTTTTCTGCATCACCAGGTTTATTGTCTTCCTCAGTTGTGTACCGCGGTCGCAGCTGTTCCCAGTGTCGTCTCCACATCGGGCCATGAGGTATGACCTTGACGTTAAAGAAGCGAGTACCCAATGACTTCTTAATGATTGCTGGTACCCATCGGGGATCTTTGTTTCGGCGAGGTCCATAGTATAGTGCATACACAGGATCTCCGGCCTTGTACTGCCTGGTAACTTTAGCGGCATCAGCCGAGCCAGGAGTCACCTGAGACTTATGTGCTTCCTTAGACTGTTTGCCTTGAGCAATGTGTGCTGGCGATGGCAGCAGAGAATCAATCCTTGTTCGTATCGGCCGGTGATTCAAAAGTTCACTTGGAGAGAATCCACAGGATGTCGGTGTTCTCCGGTACTGCATCAAGAACTCTTAAAGTGCTCGTGTCGGCGGAAGAGAAGACTTCCTCAGAGCTTGTTTGAAGGTCTGCACCAAACGTTCCGCTGCTCCGTTGGTAGCTGGGTGGTAAGGTGCCCCTGTCAGGTGTGTGATCCCACGTTCTTTGCACCAGCTCTAGAACTCCCCAGACGTAAAAGTTGGTGCGTTATCGGTGACCAATGTGTGAGGAAATCCGAAGTGTGCAAAGTCTTCCTCAAACAGATTTACAGTGGCTTTGGAGGACGTGGAGGAAGTAGGATGAATGCATGGGTACTTGGAATAAGCATCTGTGATCACCAGCCAATCTCTACCCATAAAATTTATTGCGTGGTCCAGGTGTAAGCGGCTCCACGGCTTTTCTGGTAACATCCATGGGTGAACTGGAGGCTTAGATGGCTGCCTTTGATGTTCGTTACACGAATCACATCGTCAATTGGCTATCTTGATAGCAGCATCGATACCAGGCCAATAAACAGCAGTTCTTGCTAGTTGTTTCATGCGTTCCATGCCAAAGTGTCCAAGATGCAGAAGATTGAGGATCTTTGGCTGCAAGCTATGTGGAATCACAACTCTAGATCCATGTATAAGGCATCCATGGCAGATACTAAGTGAGTTTGATAACTTACGGAACTTGTTGACTTCGTCATTGATCTCCATGTTCTTTGGTGGCCAGCCTTCACGGACGTAGCGCATCACTGTAGATATCACTGGATCTTTCCCTGACTCTTGACGGAGGACGTTAGCATCCACAGGTTGGACTTGAATACTAAGAGCTTTGATGGCACACACCATGTCTATGTCTTCACCATTTTCCCTTCTGTCAAAGTCGTTATCATCACCGAATGGCAAGCGACTGAGGGCATCAGCATTGCCATGATCTGCTGATTTCCGATATTCAATGGTGTAGTCAAACTGGTTCAGCCACAGGGCCCATCGTGCTAGTCTGTTAGCAGCGAGAAGTGGCGTCCCTTTCCTTGGACTGAATAGTGATGTCAGTGGCTTGTGGTCAGTCACGAGTACGAATTTACGACCGTACAAATACTGGTAAAACTTCTGCAAGCCAAATATGATAGCTAGGGCTTCCTTTTGAATTTGACTGTAGTTACGCTGTGCAGAAGTGAGAGTCTTGGACATATTGGATATTGGGCGCTCGCTTCCATCAGGATAGCGGTGAAACAGGACTGCTCCAATACTAACGTTTGATGCGTCGCAAGCCAGTCCCAAAGTTTTGTTTGGATCGAAGTGTATCAGAACTTGACTCGATGAAAGTACATTTTTCAAGTGATCAAAAACTGACTGTTCCTCGTCTCCCCACTTCCAAATAGTTGACTTTTTTGTAAGGCAATAGAGTGGCTCTGCTATACTGGCTAAGTTTGGGATAAACTTTCCATAAAACTGAACTGAACTTAGGAAAGATTTCAAACTTGATTCGTTCGTTGGAGGCGGCATCTTTAAGACTGCTTCGACCTTGGATCCCTTCGTGATCCCTTCAGCCGACAAAATGTGTCCAAGGTATTCTACACTGGGTAGTGCAAACTGGCACTTTTCACGGCGACATCTGAGTCCATTGTCGCTTAGACGTGTGAGCAGACACTTTAGGTTGTTTAGGTGACTGTTTGCATCTTTCCCACTGACGAGTATGTCATCCTGGAAGACGGCCACTCCAGGTAGATCATGGGTCAGGTTTTCCATGATCTCCTGAAAGTTACCAGGTGCTGACTTGATTCCGAAAGGGAGTCGTTGTTGCAGGAGTACTCCACGGTGAGTGCTGAGTACGAGTCTGCGTTGACTTTCTGGAGCCAGCTTGATCTGATTATAGGCATCAGCAAGGGCTATCTTTGTATATCCGAATCCACCTCCGAGTTTCTGCATCAGTTCAGCAGGGAGTGGCATTGGATGACGGTGATCAGCAAGTTGGTCATTAATTCCCACAGAGTAGTCACCATAAATCCGTAGTTTGGGCTTCAGGTTGCTTGAAGCGTGTGCTTTACGAATCGGTACCACTGGCGTTCCGTATTCATTGAACTGGACTGGCTTCCATATTCCCTTGGCGATACCTTCTTCGTAACCTTTGGCTAGGTCATCACGAAGAGCAAACGGGACTGGACGTGCCTTGTGAAAGACCGGTGTTGCGTCCGATTTGAACTTCACTTCCAGTTCAAAGTTCTTGAGACATCCCAATTCTTGCTTGAAAAGATCTGGAAATTCATCACACATGTTGTGACAATCTTGCTGCAGGGAAACATAATCACTTCAGCACCTTTCCTCTTGGCTTGGCTGTCTATGCTTTTCAAATCTAGAGCAGTGTCCACGGAAATTCCCAGAGTCTGGATAGCATTTCGTCCCAGCAAATTAAGATCAGAGATCTTGGTGACTATGTAAGGTATAAGATCCTGCTTACCGGTTGTCGGATCCTTGGTTTGGCCCATGAAAGTTCCCAGAACAGGCAGGTCGTGCTTGCTGGCAGATTCATAGCGATGCTTGACATCTTGCAGCTTTGGTCTTCCAAGTTGTTTCCAGACTGACAAGGAAACAAAATTGCCTGTAGTAGCAGTGTCCAATTCCATTGTGAACAGTCTGTTCTGGATTGTTATTGGCACAATCAAACTGTGAGTGTCTCGGGAAACTTCACCTAGGATCGCCTTGACTAGCTCAGCTTTTGTGATTCTTTTCACGGGAGTTTGTGAATGGCCATTGCGTTGCTGATGTTGTTTTTTCCTACACACCGCTTGCAAATGTCCCTTTTTGTCACAAAAATGACATTTGGTTTCTCTGAAAGGACAGTCTGTTGCTTTGTGGGCCTTTCCACATCGGTAGCATTTCTCCTGGTTTGTGGAATAAGACTGCTGATGGTTCTTTTGAGGACTCTTATTCTTGTTCTGTTGGACCTTGTAGACCTGCTTGGTTTTGGAACCGTAAACAGTTTCTTTTGCAACCTTTGCTGCGTCTTCAGTCTCGATGGCAACTTGGACAGCACGGGCAAAATCTAGTTCTGTGTCTTTGATCTTAAAAAGCGCCTTCAGAACCGCTTCATTGTTAACCGAACATATGAATCTCTGTCTCAGAGCTTCATCCTGTGGGTTGATGATCGATGGAAAATCACAGGTAGCTGCATCCCGACGAATACGTGCTGCCAGCTCATGGAGAGTTTCGCCTGGCTTCCGCTGCATATCACTCCAAAACTTGAAACGCTCTCTCACAATGAAAAGTTTTGGGTCGAACTGTTCTTTCATGAAGTCAACGATTTCGTCCATTGTCAAGTTGTTGATATCTTTAGGCGGATTTTGTTGGGTAGCCAGATTAGCAAGTTGCTTGTAAACAGTAGCGGTCTGATTGGTCAGAAACACTTGTGCCATGCGTTGTTCAGGTACAGCATTAGCAGCCACAAACGTGCGGAATCTTGACCAGTAATCACGCCATAGTTCTGTCACTGAATCAAATGCAGCAAATGGTGGAATCGACACCGTTGTCGAAGCAGCTGAAAAATAGCCACTGGGATCGCCTTCAACTTGTCGAGCACCAAACAGTTTTAACAGAGTGTCCATATCTCTCTGATGTTGTTGCATTTGCTTGTCCATTTGTTCCCTAAACAATTTGATAAGTTCTACTGTCTGTTTTTCAGCCATTGTTATTTAGATAAATAATTTTACGGTAAAGTAAGCATGTAATCCTATCGGCGACGCCAATAAACTCTGTTGTATTCCTCTCGGGAGACTCGCAGAGAAAAGTCAACGAGTTGTACAATTTAATTATTACATTTATTATTCAATTACATACAAAGAACGCACTCACCGAAAGTTCGATGCTAATAAACAAAAGTCATGTCCGCCATATATATCAATGACATTTTACTACCCCAGTCATTCGGAACAACAACACTGAAACAATGAACTCAGACGAACCACATTGACACACGAGACGTCAGACGAACAACACATCCAAGAGACCATATAACAGTGCTAATGATTCTGCCGGCTCACCGCCTAAAAAAGTCTTGTGCGGGCCGACCAAAGCCTTGTGAGTGGATTTGGTAGACGGAAACTGAAAGAAGCCCGTCGCATATATGTATATATATATATATATATATATATATATATATATATATATATATATATATATGTGTGTGTGTGTGTGTGTGTGTGTGTGTGTGTGTGTGTGTGTGTGTGTGTGTGTGTGTTTGTCCCCCCAACATCACTTGACAACCGATGGTGGTGTGTTTACGCCCCCGCAACTTAGCAGTTCGGCAAAAGAGACCGATAGAATAAGTACTGGGCTTCCAAAGAATAAGTCCTGGGGTCGATTTGCTCGACTAAAGGTGGTGCTCCAGCATGGCCACAGTCAAATGACTGAAACAAGTAAATGAGTAAATAAATGAATACGTTTGAGATAATGTTGCCATAATCTGTCTTTGCGCTAGAAATCACATTCTCTCAAGATATAATTTTAAAAATATATTGGAGAATGATGTAGATTAAAAAAAAAGAAAAAAGAATTGCAACTCTTCTAGCGAACTATCGACGCTACAGTACAATAAAATGTTCTATGAATTTTTGAACAGATGCTATGAGGCATATCTATTAGTTTTTGAAGGCAACGAATTGTTCCGACTCTCTACGCTTGCAATTCAAATCCTGTCGAGATTAGCTATGCGCTTTATCTTTTCGGAATCGATAAAATGTTTCAATCCGGAGTATAGGTAACGGTGGGGAAGAGAATTATTAGAGGGTTGTACTGCGATTTCTGTTCCAGCTCTTTACGTTCTGGTTGTAACGCCTACAACGAGAGTGATACCCAACTGCATCAGCCTAAGTAGGCAGCTTTTCTCTCAGATAATCATCGGTGAGTTGGGGAGAGGAGATTTGCATACATGGGCAACTGCAAGTCTTCCACAAGAAATCTTGCCCAGACCTGCGTATACAGCTTTTCTCTCAGATAATCATCGGTGAGTTGGGGAGAGGAGATTTGCATACATGGGCAACTGCAAGTCTTCCACAAGAAATCTTGCCCAGACCTGCGTATACAATGCAAAGATTCATGTCAACCTTGACCAACAAAGTCTCTAAATTACTGGTTGAATGTCAATTATAGGAAGCGAATATCTAGCTGTGTTGTCCAGGTTTAAAATTTTGAGTGAGATTTCTTTTTGAAGGCAATACTACTCAACATTTGAAATAAAGCAATTTAAATACCAGTCTTCAGACAACGCTTGAGTCATTCATACCTTCTTGTTTGATTGTCAGCGGACAAGAAGTGTGTACTTATAAATATTTTTTAATGCACGCGAGTTTTTAGAATGGTTGTTTTAAAAGGATTTAAGCTTATATCCAGTGAATTTCCTTCTAGTACACAGAGCTATTCGATCATTAAATCCCATAAACCTTGTAATGGCTTTTGTCGTTTTGTGAATGCATGTTAGTTCGCTCATCCTTTTCCAATATAAATTAGTTTAGTACACGTTTTAAAATTTCCTCCATTAACTATCCTTATTAAATCATCTTAAGTTTTAAGAAACTTCTCTGTTGTTAGTACATCAGCACTCGCTATATTTCTCGTTGGTCGGACATTATGCAGACTATGAATTTTAGGATCGAGTGAGCTATCCATTGCTTGCTTGGAAGTTTCATTGCAATTCCCCCTATTCCTTTTTTCGAAAAATCTATTGCCTTAGTTTGAATTGTTAGTAGGCTTATAGGCACACTTCTTTGTTTAAAATAAAAATCTTACCTTCCCTAGATCACCACAATTGTTCTTGTCGCATCTTTGTTACTAATATCGACCCATAAAGATGCCATAATCATTAGCGCGCCAGATGAAATGCTTAGCGGCATATCTTCTGGCTTTTTACATTACGATTTTAAATTCCGCAGAGGTCGACTTTGCTTTTCATTCTTTCGGGCTCGGATTGCTGGCTTTGTGCTAAAATTTCAAACCATTATCGTCGACCGCATAGGAGCTGCATCTTTTATTGAAGCTGAAACTCTCTCTTTGTCCTTAACAATAGGAAAAGTCGTTGAGTGGGACAAATTTTGAAAATATGCGCTCTCATTTACTTTTCTTTCCTTCCCGTTGGTTAACTATTTTCATTTTAAACTCCTAAACAAGAAAAAAACAAGAGCAAAAGGATTTCCTCTTCAAGCTCGATGTACTGATAGATTGAGAAATTTTCCGTCTGCACATCTTTGGAAGCTAAGCGAGGTATCTATGATAAAACTGAGGCTACAGTTAGAAGGTACTGAAACGACAAAAACAGCGTTCATGAATTTTTGAATATTTCCTTTTTGTGCATGATCTAAAGACCAACCATAGGCAAACAACAGTCCGCGAGACTTTCTGAATGGCACCCTAATGAAAAAACTGCCCTGAATTTTTTATATGATGAGTCATGTTTCATATGCTTCGCTTCTCAGAAAAGGTTGCCCATGCCTGATATAAACACATGTGTTGTAACTTCAGACACGGTCGGTGCTAGAAAGTGCAGGGCACAATTAGAGAATTGTCAGTGGAGCCTGCTACTCTACAAAAGCTTAAGATTGATGCTTTATGCATCATATTGTACGCCAGGCCAAGCCAAAAAGCGTTGAGGGCTTGAGGCATTCCCATTTGGCATAACGATATACTAAAAACCCATCATAGCGTCCTCTACTCGAGCATATGCATGGGGCTATCTCTCGAATACATCTGTCTAATTGGCTTCAAACTGGCTCTGATTGCAGGTGCTCTTAAATAGTAAATGTTGTAAGTCGATGGAGTATGTCTGTCTATTTGTTTGTTTATCGGTCTATAGTTTTAGGGAAAATAACCAAGTTTCAAGAACTCATCGATGAAAATCCACTATCACATATAGAAAAATTAATAATTAAAAGCACAATAAATGAGTATAATATAAAACAAAGTAAATATCATAAGATAAAGATAATAATAATTATCTTTATTGTGCTTTTAATTATTAATTTTTCTATATGTGATAGTGGATTTTCATCGATGAGTTCTTGAAACTTGGTTATTTTCCCTAAAACTATATATTTTATATATATTTTAATCTATAAAGCTCAATTTAATTTTAATTTTTTATAAATTGATTTTAATTGAGTTTTTACCTGTAATTTTGGATTTTGTCCCTAATATTATATATATATATATATATATATATATATATATATATATATATATATATATATATATATATATATATATATATATATATATATATATATATACACATATATATATATATATACATATATACATACATATGTAAATATATATATACATTATAAACACATATATACATATATATACACATATATATATATGCATATGTATATATATCGTCGTCGTCGTCGTCGTCGTCGTTTAACGTCCGCTTTCCATGCTAGCATGGGTTGGACGATTTGACTGAGGACTGGTGAAACCAGATGGCTACACCAGGCTCCAATCTGATTTGGCAGAGTTTCTACAGCTAGATGCCCTTCCTAATGCCAACCACTCAGAGAGTGTAGTGGGTGCTTTTACGTGTCACCCGCACGAAGGCCAGTCAGGCGGTACTGGCAACGGCCACGCTCAAAATGGAGCATTTCATGTGCCACCCGCACAAGAGCCAGTCCAGGGGCACTGGCAATGATCTCGCTCGAAAATCCTACGACGGCCCCGCACAAGAGCCAGTTCAGGGTCACTGGCAACGATCTCGCTCGAAAATCCCACGAAGGCCAGCCAGGCGGCACTGGCAACGGTCACGCCCAAAATGTTGCATTTCATGTGTCACCCGCACATGAGCCAGTCCAGGGGCACTGGCAACGATCTCGCTCGAAAGATTTCATGTGTCGCCCGCACATGAGCCAGTCCAGGGGCACCGGCAACGATCTCGCTCGAAAATCCTACGACGGCCCCGCACAAGAGCCAGTTCAGGGGCACTGGCAACGATTTCGGGGTGTATATATATATATATATATATATATATATATATATATATATATATATATATATAAATATATATTATAAAGTTTGCTATATATTAAAATCAGAATAAGCAACAAGGATATCCGGAGGTAATCCATCGGTGCAGGCTGTGTCTCGTCAGAGGTCTCATTTAAATAAGATACCTCACTATATATACTGAGTTTCACTTGGCATTAGGCTATGGGCTACTGGGGTCATAGTATACCCCCCTTGTGATTTATTTTAATAGGTATTTTCATGTAACCCCGGGTCTAACAAGTCAGAAAATTTATGTTGCCAGAAATAAAAACCGGGATGGGAGAAACCTCACATTATTTTCGATGTTTATTGCCAGTATTGAACATTCTTATCCCAGTGCGGAGGATCTGTTAAAGAGAGGTGCAATCAGTGTGGTGTGATACTTTTTTCCAGGAAATAGGTATACTGTCCACAAGACAATAGAAGAAACCTTTATGAAGCCAAAAGGTGGAAGTGGTTCGACTGGAGTGGGTATTGGCGGTATGCAGACAAACTACAATGCCTATCAAAGATAGACAGAGTCAGGTAAAATACGAGTCAAATTCCTTCAGGCTACATTTTGTCTAGCTGGAATGTCTGATGAAAAAGACAAAGGACTGTAACATCGGGTTGTTCGCCCTTGTGAAATTGCAACCAGCGAGAAACTTGTCTCAAGGACCATTACAAGTATCAAGTTCTTCAACAACCCTTTCAACACCCCAATTGATGGAAAGTTGTACAATTTATCATCCGGTGCTCCGGCTTCAGAAGTTGCGAAGGACGTCCTCATTGCTGAGACTGTTGGTAGGCTAGCAAAGGAGGACTTCATAGAAAACAGACTAATGAAGAAGGATGGCTTCTTTGATTCTATTAAACGCCCAAGTTTGAAAACAATGGCACACATGCATATGTCTGTGAAACTCTAAACTTCTCAAAACAAAGTTGTCGAGTATAAGCAGCAGGGAAACATAGCGTTTCACTTACTAGTGAAGTCTCAAGCACAGATTGATTGGAAACTTAACCTTGACATACTGTTGACAGCCATTGACGCCTGCTCTATACAGCATTGGATTGGCAGATGGATTTTTAGCAAAAACAGACAAATAGATAGGCTTCAAACATGTTGCGAAAGAATGTGATAATACACAGTTACCTGATCCAAGACAGCTTCATTATAGAGGATAGAAATGCAGTGTTCTATTGCTTGCGTGAGATTCCACAATCATTCGGGGAAATATCTCGTAAGGTGTTGGGATTTGCTCTTCACCTGTCACCTGTCATATTTAGCAATGACATGTACAAGGAAGACTCTGTAAAAGGGGTGGAACGAAACAGACAAACTCATTCTGAGTGGTGAGAAAACAAAGCGTCCGAAAGACTGGAAAATCTTTCTTGCACATGTTGAGAACAAGATACAGTTCATTCAGCTTTTGCTCTCAACTTGGAGGAGTGAGGTGTCGGCCGACATTCTCACTGGACATGAGATGGTACTGATATGTGAAGGAAAAGCTTACCAGTTAACATCGGATGGACATAACACATTCTGTCAAGAAATACACTCTCTGGAATCTTCATAGAAAGAAACTGACACTTGTGTGACCTTGTATTGCCTGTATGCCAAAGAAAGGAGATGAAAATCCGTTCGCGTGAGGAGTCCCGATTCAGACATATTTTTCATCTTACTTCACCACGCTAGATTCCTGGAAGGACTTCAAATTCTGTTTGAAATTGGAAAGGGCAACACACAACACTGTATCGATGTGACCAAGCTGTCTGTGTCTTCCACGCCTGTTCTCTGTTCTGCATTGCTGAGTCATCATGCCTTCACCGGGTGCGATAATACCAGTGCTTTCAAAGGAAAGGGGAAAGTGAAGGGACCGAAAGTCGTTGAAATAGAGGAATCATTCCAGAAAGCGTTCTCCAAGTTAGGGGAGTCTTGGGAAGTCGATGAGGAGGTGCTGTGTGGTAACAAAAGGACAAAAAAGATGAGTACATTGCAGCTCACAGCCTTGCGAGCGAAGTGCGGTTGGAAGGATGATTTCACAAAATCTAAGCAATTCGATCTCGCTTCACTGTCCACATATAGAAGCGTCCTCGAGTAACATGTTCGACGAAGAAACTTTCAGACCAGGATATGGAAGCTCACAAACATTGCAAAGTCTTCAGTGCTTCGACCAGACGAAGGACATGCATGGACAATCGAAGCTGGAATCATGAAACCGAAGTGGACAGAGGGTGGAGTGATGCCCCATCAGTTGGTGGATATTCTGAAAGAAGAACTTGCAGATGAAACCTGCGCATCAGATTCTGAACTTGATAGTGACAGTGAAGTTAGTGAAAGTGATTTCCTTGATAGAGTAGAATCGGATAGTGATACTGAAGGTGATGGTGATTAATATTAATTGGACACTTGAAATGACTCATGAATGTAATAGATGGTTCACAAATAATGTTGTCATCTTTGACAATTATGTGGCGTATGTGGATGGGACAAAGTCCAATGCATTACAAAATTAATGAAACTAAGAACAGTTATAACTGTCGTGAAAATAAGATACAACCAGGTAAGAATTAGGATGAATGCTTATTGGAAATGTGTTAATTCAAATTTTAATGATCCGAAGGGTGCTCAGCTGAGATTTCTAACTCAACTTTAAAGCAAACTCGTATATCCATTGTTTTAATTCTATGTATATATACCTACCAGGAAGGAAGGTAACTGCCGCAACACTTGAAATCGATCTTGTTTAAACTTGAGAGATAGAAAGTATTATACAAGCCGGCATTTGTTTCAATATTAAAATTATATGGCACATTTCATAACGACCATATATAACAAATTGCTATGGTGTAGGTAGGGTCAACTTTTGTTTAGTTTTGATTTCAACAACCTTTTTGAAGAAAACATTTGCATAATTTGATGTTTCATTTTATAGATCAACTCAAATATCATCGTCTGTGGTCATTTGCAATGACTCAAGGAAAGATTCCAAAGTACCACACGCTAGATTTTGCCTTACTTCTATTCAACATATTCAATAATACCTACAAAAGAGAATGTAAAAGTGCAGAAATATCTCACATTCCACGGGGTAAACACTTCTTTTCAATTTGTTTTTTTTTTTTTACTTCTGGTATTGAAAAGCACATGTAAACCTTCGTTTTGATTAATTTTCAATAAGAAATAAATGTTATATAGTCTTGGTGATAAATAAAACCTGTGCATTTTAAGTGGTCATTTAAAACATTTTGGCGAAGAGTTGCAAAGTAAGAACTGTTTGAATTTTCGATACTCCTAATTTTCTGCCACCAGCTGTAAAAGTGGGCGTGGTCAAAATGTCCATGGCAGGTATCTTCTATCCCAATGTTTTTTTCTAGCAACATCAAGTTTTTGACTTGTTAGACCCAGGGCTACATGAAACTCCTCATTAAAGTAAATCACAAGTGGGGTGCACCATGATTCCTACTAGCCCATGGCTTACATGTGGTTGCCTGTAATATGCTGGCCAAATTGACAGAGGATGAAAATCATTTATATATATGTGTGTGTGTGTGTGTGTGTGTGTGTGCGTGCGCGTTCATGCGTGGGTGTGTGTGTGCGTGCGTGTGTGTGTGTGTGTGTTTGGTTGCCTCGATAACTGACGAGATTATTTTTTGATTGCCTCGGTAACTGACGAGATGCCGGAGCAGTTTTCCGCCCCGATATCCGAAACTCAGAGTCCTATTATGGTAACCGAATAATTGCCACATATTATATTACAGATACATATATATATATATATATATATATATATATATATATATATATATATATATATATGTGTGTGTGTGTGTGTGTGTGTGTGTGTGTGTGTGTGTGTGTGTGTGTGTATAAAAATATATATAAAGAAGGCCACTAGGTGGACTGCTAATGTGCTAGAAGATCACGTCATATGTCTACTAAGACTGAATAATTCTCAAAGGGAATTTAGCGAGGTAACAAAAACGTAAACGGACAAGACCAGTGAAAATTACATAAAAAAATACAATTATCTGTAAACATGCTTCGAAATTAATAATTTCTTACCGAAAATATCTGTTCCTCATCAGTACAGACCGTTGGATAAATACAATTTACAGGATCGCACACTAGTTGTACGCCACAAGTGGAGCACGTGTATACGGTTCTATTAAGTTATATTTATGGTAAGATTCAAAAGTCTTCTTACCATAAATATAATTTAATATAACCGTATACACGTGCTCCACTTGTGGCGTACAAATAGTATGCGATCCTGTAAATTGTATTTATCCAACGGTCTGTACTGATGAGAAACAGATATTTTCGGTAAGAAATTATTAATTTCGAAACATGTTTACAGATAATTGTATTTTTTTATGTAATTTCCACTGGTCTTGCCCGATTACGTTTTTGTTACCTCGCTAAATTCCCTTTGAGAATTATTCAGTCTTGGTAGACACATGACATGTGATCTTCTAGCACATTAGTAGTCCACCTAGTGGCCTTCTTTATATATATTTTCATATATACATATACAACAATCCTTTGAGATCTCAGATATTTTTTCTGAATAACCTTGATTATTTTAATGTGCTTGTTCCCTGGTATTAAATTGATATTAATTAATATCCAATTTTTTACCCTATTGTTTAATTTATATATATATATATATATATATATATATATATATATATATATATATATATATATATATATATATATATATATATATATATACATTTGCTCGACTAAAGGTGGTGATCCAGCATGGCCGCAGTCAAATGACTGAAACAAGTAAAAGAGTAAAAGAAAACAAAGTGTATATCTTAATATATAAATCTGAAATTGTGTGTTTGTGTGAAGCCTTTTTGAAAGTTTATAGAAATCCACATTTTCCACTTTTTCGTAAAAATTTTTACATCAATGGAATTTTCTCGATGTGAACTTTCCAGTGCAGTAATTTGATTTTTAAAATTCCGTTTACTTTGTGCGATTTAAGGGAGATTTGGCTGTTGTTTCTAGCAACTTTTATATTTCATCCCTTCTACCTGGAACGCAATTCTTACACACGCGCTCAACATAAAAATATAGAGAGTAAGAGTTAAAGAGGGAGAGGGAGAGAGAGAGAAAGTGATACATACAACGTCATAGATTAAACTTTCATCTCAGTATTCTTTACCTATTTTTCATAACATAGATACGTAAAAACACACATAACCACACATACTTGACCTGTGACAACAACATACACATTGCTCTCAATCTCTATTCATTTCTCCCCCTCTTCCTCTCTCGCTCTCTCAAACGTATACACGTGCAAGTAAACACAGTCATTCACATCGTGGTATATTTACAAAACATTGATGGCATAACTACAGAATTGTATCCCCCAACTTTGGAAGGTCATAACTTTCATAAAAATGAATAATTTTTTAATGAAATTTTCTATGCATATATTATTTATTATGTAGATTCCAAATATACAAAAATTTTTGGTGAAAGTGATTTGGAAGGGGGTGGGGTACAATATTCGGAAATTCCACTTAAATTCCTCTTAACTTCCAGGAAAATGAATATTTTTTCATGAAATTTTGTACAAATGTACCTTGATGTATGTACATTTCAAGCATGTAGGAATTTTGAAGGAAACAACTGCAGGTCATTTTTGAGAAGTGTTCCCCACTCGGTGGTGTTTCGGAGCAAGTCGTCCATATTTGTTTCATTTTTCTCTATTATGTGCTTATGTGCATCCTTAGATTTCTAATAAAGTAATAGGCAGTGAAGAGAAGCAGTCATAAGAAAATTTTTAACTACCCCTATTCCTTTCTCTCCCCCTCTCTACCTCTTCCTCTCTCGCTCTCTCAAAAGCATACACGTGCAAGTACACAATCATTCAGTAAAATATAACTCATGTTCGTCAATGTTTTGTAAATTTACCAAGATTTTCACTAGGGTGTTAGGGTTAGGGTTTTAGGGTTAGGGTTAGGGTTAGGGTTTAGGATTAATGTTACGGTTACGGTTTTTAGGGTCAGGGTTAGGGTTAGGGTTAGGGTTTAGGGTTAGTGTTAGGGCTAGTGTTAGGATTAGGGTTGGGTAATCGTGCGGGTGTTAATCTGAAAAATTACAGATATGTGAAAAGTACCGACACTGCCATCTATTATAACTTTTGTTGTTCTGTTTAATATATACATAGATTATGCCTCCAAAGAAGAGAGTTTGCTGGGGAAAGACAGCAACCGGTTTAAAATGACAGCAACAGACTGCAGTAATGCACCATATTCCAGAAGCTATTTTGAACATAATGCAAAATGGTGCATCAACATCTTCTGCCCAATCTGATAGAATTCTGGCAAAACTGTGTAGCAACAGATCGCCAGCAATTGCTTCATCAGAAATTGCCGTCCTAGCTCCTGCTAAAAGGGATTACCCTGCTATGTATAATCAGGGCAGCGCAAAAAGTTGTTTTGCACAAGCATTTCTATAGCCAATTACACGGATGAAATTTACGTATGCTTAATAATTTTACGCAAAACAGCCTTCAGACTTTCCTTATTAATTTCATCGTCTTTTGAATTATGAACATATTTACATCATAAGGCTTTTTTCGTTGTTAGGCTTTCTTTTTTAGTTGATTTTCAGCTAGCAAGACTTATCGTAGATGGCATAATAAGTCACACCCGGACAAGGTCGGGTTATACTGCTAGTATATATATATATATGTATGTATATGTAAATATATAAAAACAAAAGGATAAAGAGAGCAAAGGTAAGGTTGAAGAATTTTATGGATATAGTCTTACAGCTGTTTCTGGGAAGATCCAGTACTTCCCTTCATCGGAGACAGAAAAAATGAAGTTATCTATTATTAGGCGGATATTTTTAGTATGAAGTGGTAAAGAGTGTGATGTGCTGAAAAAAGAGAGAACAGTACTTGAAGAGTAGTTTCATTCCAGTGGTAAATATCCGTGTAGAAATTCGTGCAGATTAATCCTTGTGTGAATAATCCGGAAATTTATGTTGGAACGAAAGTTGATATAGCTTAGGTGGCAGAGGTATATATATTCCATCTTGCAATAGATTTTTGCTTGTTTACTTGAAGGATGTCCAAGCCAAGTGAGAAGTTAGCGGTAATTTCGGTATACAGCACTTACTCGGTATTACCTGTAGCCTCCGGGGTTTGGTTAAATCCAATACCCTCCTCAACCTTATATATGTATGTATATATATGTAAGAACGACCGTGCGAACCAAAGGAGAAATGGTGACGAATGGAAAACAGGCTCCTTTTTTAACGCGTCGCACGGTCGACACAAAATATAATGATAATATGTTATAATACTATAACATAGAGAATTCGCATGTGAAATGCGAAGGAGTGCCAGTAAGATAAAAGTTAGGAACGCAACCGATAAAGATGAATAACAGTAAGATTTATTGGAGCATTAAACTGTATGTCTGTGTGTGTGTGAATGCGTCATAATAAAACACAATATAAGACAGGCCGTCATGTAAACAAAAGAGTGTATGTGTACAAATATATGTATGTGAATGTAAGAGATACAGAGGATAGAAAAGAGTCAGTAACACAGATAAGAATATACCAGTTCTGTTAAGGTACACAGTAGTTAGAAAGTCTGTATATAAGAGGTTATGGTTGCGGCAGAGCTAAGTCACTTGTCGTGCAGTTGAGGCTTCGATGCCGGGCCGGATTCTTGATACAGATGTTCTTCGCAGGTTGAGTTCTGGCTGTTAATTTCGTGGTGAGGTGATTCACACAAACAGGGTTGAGAAGAGAAGCTGCGGTAGCTTGTGTACGTGGAGAAGTCATGTTGACGCTGGCGACGATGCTGGTAGTACGTAGTTGAACGATGCTGTTGATGTCGTCGCTGGAAAACTGGCTGGCTGTGTTACGTGTGTGGTCAACGACCAGATCTGTGAGGATCTGAGCCGCGACGAACTGGCGCGGATAATTTAGGCTATTTATAGGTACAGATAGGCTCCAGAGAGCATCAGAAAAACACTCTCTCACGTGACCTTATTAGTGGCTACGGTTTGTCGGTTTGCGTCCTTGCGCGAAACGGACTGTAGACAATTGCCGCGTAAATAAAAGTCAGTCAGGTGATGACACAGCAGGTGGGAAAGAGTTGTTTCCTGCTACGTTCGTATTTGTTAATATATAACCGTGAGAGAAGTGGTTTCACTACACTAGCCTCGCACCAGTCGGTTTGTCGAAGACAAACAGACGAAACAGGAAATAATAGTAGTGAAAAAACTGAAAGAACGGTTGGTCTTATACTGGCATTAAGTCACCATTTAAGTGAAGCTGTGTGAACAGAATCACGTCGGGGTCACCAGTTTGTAAGAAACGACCGTGCGAACCAAAGGAGAAATGGTGACGAATGAAAAACAGGCTCCTTTTTTAACGCGTCACACGGTCGACACAAAATATAATAATATTATGTTATAATACTATAACATAGAGAACTAAGAAGTTTGCCAGCAAGGAAAGAGATAGAAACGCAACCGATAAAGATGAATAACAGTAAGATTTATTAGAGCATTAAACTGTATGTCTGTGTGTGTGTGAATGCGACATAATAAAACACAATGTAAGACAGGCCGTCAATGTAAACAGAAGAGTGTATGTGTACAAATATATGTATGTGAATGCAAGAGATACAAAGCATAGAAAGAGTCTGTAACACAGGATGATAAGATACCAGTTCTGTTAAGGTACACAGTAGTTAGATTGTCTGTATATAAGAGGTTAATGTTGCGGCAGAGCTAAGTCACTTGTCATGCAGTTGAGGCTTCGATGCCGGGCCGGATTCTTGATACAAACAGGGTTGAGAAGCTGCGGTGGCTGTTTGGTAGCTTGTGTACGTAGAGTCGTGTTGACGCTGGGGACGAGGATTGTAGTAAACAGTTGAACGATGCTGGTGATGTCGTCGCTGGAAACTGGCTGGTTGTATTACGTGTGTGGTCAACGACCAGATCTATGAAGACCTGTAGCCGCGACAAACTGGCGCGGATAATTTAGGCTATTTATAGGTACAAGGAGGCTCCACAGAACATCATAAAAACACTCTCTCACGTGACCTTATTAGTGGCTACGGTTGGTCGGTTTGCGTCCTGGGGCGAATGGACTGGAGGCAAATGCCGCGAAAATAAAAGTCAATCAGGTGATGACACAACAGAGCGGGAAAGAGTTGTCCCCTGCTACGCTCGCATTTGTAAAATAAATAACCGTGAGAGAGGTGGTTTCACTACATATATATATATATATATATATATATATATATATATATATATATATATATATATATATATATATATATATATATATATATATATATATATACATATATATATATATATATATATATATATATATATATATATATATATATATATATATATATATATATATACACACACACACACACACACACATATATATATATATATATATATATATATATATATATATACACACACACACACACACACACACACATATATATATATATATATATATATATATATATATATATATATATATATATATATATAAATAGATATAGATATAGATATATACATATATACATATATACAATATATATACACACACACACACACACACACACATATATATATATATATACAATGTATGGGGGTTTCGTTCACAAGTGAACTAAACGGATAGGTATTCTGGTAAGTGCTGTAACGGATTACCATGGTTCCAAGCTCGTAACCGAGACAGGTGTTATGAAACTATAGAACTATATATATATTGTAGATTTCCGATACTGCGGATATAAATTTGTAAAAAAAGTGAAAAACACTTAGGCAAGACATCTCAAATCATATATGTTACTAGCAGAGATACCCGGCGTTGCTCGGGATTAAAATGGCATAGTTTGTATATAATATATTAGTTATGTTGAAACAGATGATATGGGAATGTACAGCATTGACAACAAAATATTTGTGGAGTAAATGATAGGCTACTTCGACTAAGCAACATGCTATGCATCCGTTTGGAGTATTTCAGGCCCTAACCTGACATGGAAATTTGGGAGTGGGGGTGATGTGATTTTTGAACGCACCGAAAAGCTGGATACACTCTCTTTTGCAGCAGTCAGTACTGTGTCTAACGCGACCCATCATCTGAAATTTTAACACCTTCGGGTTTGTTGTCCTACATGACTAATAAAGTAAATTTGGAGGAACTGTGGCTGTTCATTTGTGGGTAACAGGGAACCAATGAGGTGGATAGACTTGCCCTTGAACTTTGACATCGGCGTAAATTCATGTTTATCTATCTTCTTTGATGCACCAAACGATGTAATTTGAAATGCAGAGTTGTATTGTCTGATATTGCTCAGAAAATCCTTTGACTGGATTGAAGTGCCCTCGAGAAGATCCATAAGAAGTTGAGAAGGAGCTGGTAGTGCTAGCAATGTTACCTGACCGCCTGAGTAGCACATACTATTTGTTTCATTTGAAAATTTTAAAGCTCTACAGAAACGATGATTTGTGTTAAGCACACCAATTTGGACAGAGTAATTATTTTTATAAGAATGGGATGGATCATATCTGAAAACCGCCTCAGGAGTTGTGAAGAACGAATTAGTACGTAGTCTGTTTATGAGAGCTATTCTATTGGACCTCTGTCTAATCATTAAAACATTGATTTAATGATCCGGCATTAAGTGCTGCAACATGCATTTGCTGATGTTGAGAAAATCTCATCTCGCTTCTCTCTTCAGACTCTTGCCTTCAGTTTTCTACAATCCTCCTTACTTTATACTTGTTTCTGGAGAGATTACGTCTTTTCTTTGGTGGCATATTCTTTTTTAATATTGTAAACAAAAGATTATGTACATAGAAATTATACATTAATCCCTATTTTTGTAAGCAGTTGTATGTATATAGTATGTTTTTATTTTTGCATGTAGTATAAATTAACCAAATAGAATTACACACCATTCTGCTGTGGTGGCTCATTTTGTGTTTCTCGCGCTCATTCCGTAAAAAATTATTTGAAGAGAGCAGAAATTGAAAGAAGCGAAAGCGAAAATGACAGAGAAAGGAAGTAAAAGATGTATGTATGTATGTCTATATGAAATGGACGTGTGTGTGCGCGTGCGTGCGTGCGTGCACGTGTGTGTGAGAGCGAAAGAGAGTGAGTGATAGAGTGAGTGAAGGTGTGTTGTGATGATTGATGTCTTAAGTTACACACACATATAGAAAATGTGACGTTATTGTATAAAATGTTTACGATAGTTGATTTATGGAAAAGATTATTATGTTAAATTTTTGAAATGCAAATATGTGAATGGAAATTAAGTTTAATTTGTAGCCGAAATAGTACTGAATCTTTTGATATCCCATACATCAAAATCTGTAACTCGGTTTTGGAATGCATAAGGAATATATAATATAAGACAGACTTCTTTCAAACTAAAAGTATTATCTAACATTACAATAGAGACCTAATACTGAAATAGTGTAAGAGATAGGAGATTGCTCTGGGCTCGCATTAGGCAAGAAGCTGGAAATTTTTTGGGCCCATGACACTGCATGGACCTTGGCTTTTGTATTTGACGCCTGTTGCTTTCAGTATTTTATTTCGATTTTATGTATATATGTATGTATATATGTATGTATAAGCCAATGAGGAAGACCTCTACATGGTAGCTAGTCCTGGTAGAAATAGTAGCCTCAAACACCCTACTGTCTTAATCCGACAATTCTGCCTATTATATAGTTTGAATGAGAAACTGTAACTAAAGATTAAGATTATTAACCCCAAAATTTTACGCGTTTTAATAGCATTCAATTTTTCTCTTTTTTGTTTAATTAAACTGGTTGCTTTACCTCGTAGCTTTTCATATCAGCTGTAAAGGTGAAGAGGGTTAACTTGGACGGTGTTAAGTAGTGGAGTTGTTTGCTGATTGTATGTGGTGGTTACTTTCGACTGCTTCTTCTCAATAAGGATAAGTGATTGATAAAGAATCTTAACACAATATATATACAACTTCAAGTGGAATTGGATTTCATAAGAGAGACAGAGAGAATAAAGAAGAGAGACAGCATAGCGACAGTTTTGGCTTACTGTCATCCTGTACTCCCCTTGTTGCCAGCAAAATGGTGTGTGCCAGCTGTCTGAGCAACTCATTGCTTTTAATGGCGGAAGAAACAGGACAAAACGATTACAAAAATAGCGATTCTCACTTTGAAACTGACAATTTTGAAAATCTATTTTGATTACGGAACACTCCGCTCTCTCATGTATCCATGATTAAAATTTCAGCGCGATCGGATGAACAATACAACAATACTCGAGTTATAAGCGCACAAACAGACAGACAGAACAGATTTTACATATTAGATTATTAAAAATTAAGCAATTTTTAAAGTCTTACAGCTGTTTCTGAGATATCCCCAAAACATCGCAAGGTCATTACAAATTGGTGCTCCGATGCGAGGTAACGAGAATGAGTCTTTAGTAAATCACACAGTCCTTGCAATAAATATAAAAAGAATAACACATATATGTGCCAGAGGATAAGAGACACAACCGAGTAGAATGTTTAAGAGACGATTTATTGATATGCTAACATGTATGCCTGTGTGTATACAGAATAATAGACAGGCTGTCATGAGGACAAAATGGATGTGTGTATAGGCATGGATGTATGCATGTGTGTTATGTACATATAAGAATAGTAATAAAGGAGACAGTGAAGGAGTCTATAATGAGAAGTTAGATGAATGTTCATAGACACAAGAATGAGAATACCAGTTCGTAGTCAATTGTACACGGTAGTTGAAAAACTGTATCAAGAAGTTGCAGCCATGATGCAGAGCCGGTTACAGGTACGTAGCGTATGTGAAGTTGTAACTGTGATGTTGCTGCCTGGGTCACTTGGTACAGGACCTCTCGCAGGCTGTATATTCGCTGTTGATCCATGGTGAAGTAATTCACGAACAGTGACGTGTTGGAACCTGGGCGAGTTGTTTGTTGAGTTGTGTACATAGAGATGTTGTCATTAGAACGATGGTGGCAACGGAGAAGGAGGTCGTCGAATGATTTTGGATGAAATTGTTGAGTCTCAACGTGGCTGCTGTGGTGCTGTCGCTGGAACTGGCTGTGTCTTGTGTGGTCAGTGGCTAGACCTTAACAGACCTAGAAACGAGGAGAAGCTGGGTTTCTATAAGGGGCTTTAGACTCAAAACTGGGTTGAGAACAGGCTGTCTCACGTGATTTTATTTAGAAGCTCCGACTGGTTATACGCTGCAAACTGGCGCGACAGTAAGAAACAAATACCAACCAATCAGAGTAGTGGACACAACGGAGTCCAAATAGCGGCCAAAGGCTAGCTGTTACCTGTTACGTTCGAATGCATGTCTATATAATAAAGTGGAGAGAGGAATTTCACTCGAGTGTACGCTACAAGTGCTATTGCAAACTTACACAAGTGAATGGGTGAAAAATGAAAAATAGGTACTTTGAAAGGAGTATCTATAAAAGTAATCTTTGAGTATAAATTTGTTATGGGGAACACAAGAGTAAAATAGTAACCAAAGGTGTCCATAGACAAAAAAAATATGGTTGCGAGCCACTGTGTTAAAGATACACGTGTCTGTGGAATGTTAAAGTACCCACCATGTTCATATGGGAGCAGATACTTCAGTTAATCGAACGACTAAATGCCCATTGTTGAAAGACGGAAAAACCAACGCACACACGCACGCACACACACACATGTACTTAACATATTTTCAGTCATTTCGTCTGTATTATTTGATATATCATAATATTAGCTGGTGTACCTGGTAATTCCCTGAGGTAAAGATGCTCTATTGAAACGCCTTACTACTCTGATATATGAAAGCAATTTCGTTATAACTGCCACAAAAGGTGTATTTTCCATCACGAAAAAGTACAAAAACTGTCAGCTGGAGGAGGGAGAGATTGTTGGAGGCTGGCAAGAGAGGTTTTCGGAGGTTGGCGAGAGAGGTTATCAGAAGTTGTCTAGAGAGGTTGTCGGAAGTTGTCGAGAGAGGTTTTCGGAGGTTGGCGAGAGAGGTTATCAGAGGTTGGTGAGAGAGGTTGTCGGAGGTTGGCAAGAGAGGTCATCAGAAGTTGTCGAGAGAGGTTGTCGGAAGTTGTCGAGAGAGGCTTTCGGAGGTTGGCGAGAGAGGTTATCAGAGGTTGGTGAGAGAGGTTGTCGGAGGTTGGCAAGAGAGGTCATCAGAAGTTGTCTAGAGAGGTTGTCGGAAGTTGTCGAGAGAGGTTTTCGGAGGTTGGCGAGAGAGATTGTCGTAGGTTGGCAAGAGAGGTTGGCAAGAGAGGTCATCAGAAGTTGTCTAGAGAGGTTGTCGGAAGTTGTCAAGAGAGGTTTTCGGAGGTTGGCGAGAGAGGTTATCAGAAGTTGTCTAGAGAGGTTGTCGGAAGTTGTCAAGAGAGGTTTTCGGAGGTTGGCGAGAGAGGTTATCAGAGGTTGGCGAGAGAGATTGTCGTAGGTTGGCAAGAGAGGTCATCAGAAGTTGTCTAGAGAGGTTGTCGGAAGTTGTCGAGAGAGGTTTTCGGAGGTTGGCGAGAGAGGTTATCAGAAGTTGTCTAGAGAGGTTGTCGGAAGTTGTCAAGAGAGGTTTTCGGAGGTTGGCGAGAGAGGTCATCAGAAGTTGTCGAGAGAGGTTATCAGAGGTTGGTGAGAGAGGTTGTCAGAGGGAGAGGCATCTTTGTTCCAAAATTTCAGTCTCGTAGGGCTTCGTGATACACAATATTTTTGGTTTTGTCGTTGGGTGCATAGATGAATAAATTTTCCGGATTTCCAACTCTAGAGCATCCGACATAGAGCTGTCCGTGAGAAAAAGCAGGTTTTGCAAGATGAAGGCCTGCCACTACTTCCAATGCTTTGTTGATGCTCATTGCGTCAATTGTAGCCTTTTGAAATCAATTTGTGTGTTGGAAGGAATCAGGGGAGTTTTTGGAATGAAACATCTTCACCACTCGCTTTCTCAGTCAGTATTGTTGCTTCCAACACTGTTTGCATCAATTTTTTGATAATAAGTCTTGTGCCATTGCATAATTGTGGAGGATCGAGGTTTCTTAAAAGCATAACTGGAGCTCCAACCTTTAGATGCAATTCATGCGGTGGTAGACCTGAAGGTGCAAGGTTATTGAGGAATTCAACGGGGTAATGAATAGCATCATTGGTGCAGAGCACAGTATCAATTGACTTCTATGTTCGACGATCGCCAGGCAGTTGTTCCAGAAGGTGATTGTTTACGCCATCTACTGCGACATTTTTTGGCGCCAAAATTGCATGTTTTCTCAGCCAACAATGGTCTTTGAATTGTGTGTTCAGATTGGGGAAAATTCTCGCCAATAGTTCGTGTATATTTGACACCGAATTACCAAAGGGTAAACTAATCTTCCCATCCTGCTCAGCAATTACAGCACCGTTTCCAATATCCATTAATTGCCTGCAGAAATTCTCCATGTGTGCATCACCACCTAACTACACTCTCGTGTTTGTTGTGAGTTTCAATTTTCTAACCTTGCTCCAAAGGTATGATACTCGCATTTATCTCATCCGCTCTCGTTCCCCTTGGAATGGCTGGGAGTGTTTGTCGAAAGTCTCCTGCAAGGAGTACTGTTAGGCCGCCCATTAGCCTTGCGTTGTGCCTCAGATCTTGAAGTAATCTGTCAAGAGCCTCAAAAGCCCCCTTGTGACTCGTTGTCGCTTCATCCCAAATCATCAGTTTGCACTCGGTGAGAATTTTTGCTTTTGTAGTGCCACGACTGATATTGTAGGTTGCTATGTCTTTTTTTGCATGGTCCAGAGGAAATTTGAAGCACAAATGAGCTGTGCGTCCGCCGTTTAACAGAGTTGCAGCTATTCCACTTGATGCCACGGCAAGGGCTATCTGTTTATTTTGTCGCAGCTTCGCCAAAATAAGATTGATAATGAATGTTTTGCCAGTTCTAGCTGGAGAATCGAAAAAGAAGAGATTACCAGTCTCACTATGGGTGGATAAAATAATGGATTCGAAGGCAGTTTTTGATCCTCGTTCAATTTGTGTTCATTATCAGCCACAAACGGTGCTATTTCTTCGATATCATAACTAATATCCCGTACATATTCGATGTCAAGGGTTTCAGGTAACACATCTGGTTGAGGCAGACCAAAAGCAGCAACTTCAATGCCAACCATGCATTTCACTCCGTTGTTATTTATAACTAACGAAAAGCAGCCACGATAGATATATTGTTGAGAACAAATGATTTCGTTGGAGGTCTGTTATCTCCATTCCAGCCCCTGGTGGCCTTGAAGAGGTTAGAAGGGTAAAGTGGCAAAGTCATTATTCTGCTTAGTGAAGGCATCTGGGAAATGTATAACTGCTGTCATTCATAGAAAAACTATTGTTTTACCGCGAGAAAAGCACTGTTGAAGTGTTAAGTGAAATTTGGCAATCGAGGATCGAATCCACACTATGCCTGCATGAAATCACTACAAATACGCCGTGGAAAGAAATTTATCTACTGTCATGGAGAAAGTGTATCTAAAAAGGCAGAATTATCGGAGTAATGGGCATTCAAAAAAGTATGTATGTGTAGAAATGTACGAATGAAGAGATTCAAATTAAGGAAGTGCAATAATAATATTTAGCAGTTCAAAACTATGAGTAGTGAAATGCAGAATGAGGCCGGCTGATCATTGGTTCAAAGTAATCGAACATAAACAATGAAATGGGTTATTTCCCTTGATTGTTTAAAAAAAATATTGTGAAGGTGGTAGGAATTGTTTCCCTTGGGTGTTTAAAAGAGTTAGTTATATAAGGTAGATATAAAGGTCCCTTCCAGGGGCCGTATTATCAATTTTTTCAACAATCTAAGTACGTCACGAGGTTTCCAGACATGAGTTCTACTCACGTGTCAAGTTTGATCAAAATCAATAGAACGATGTAGGAGGAGTTTGTGAACAACGCCACAAACACACACCAATTTTCCACATATGTAATAGATATATACTGCATAGTACTCTAGCTATTGACATTTGGTATTATATTAATTTTATCGAACACTTTGATACACTTCACATGAAAATATTTTCTCGCACTTATAGAAATCATTAATATGTATGTGTGTGAGTGTGTGTGTGTGTGTGTGTGTGTGTGTGTGTGTGTGTGTGTGTGTGTGTGTGTGTGGTTTGTGTGTACACACACACACACACACACACATTCTCTCTAATCGATGTTTATGTAAATATATTTATATAAACACACACACATATACACAAAAATAGACATATATACATACACATTCAACCATGCATACATACATTCATACATTCACACAGACACGCATATACATACACACACACACACACACATACACACACACACACATACACACACACACACACACACACACACACACACATATATATATATATATATATATATATAAAACTAAATACATACATATATGTGTACATATGTGTATTCGCTGAAAGGAATAAGTTTTTTTAAATATAGTATCCACGGAGGAAATTGTATAAATAAAAAGCCATTTTTAACAAAATCGTATTAATATAAACAAATTGTCTATAAAGTGCACATCAATTTGGTCAGTCGAACTTGATAAAACAAACTGCGTTAGTCAACATCCTACAACATTACTGAAAATTTTTATTTTATTCACTCGTATATATAAGCCTGAGATGTGTATGATGAAGATGTAAGGCTGGGCTGGGCTGAGCTGGATAGGGATTTATGATGTTCATTTATGTTGCTAATAGCAGCCTTAAATGTCATTCGTAACACAAATGTGGTTGGTAGTGCAACACACACACACACACACACACACACACATTTACTTAACTCGTATGAATTTATCTCCTTGTTTGAAAGTGGGGTAGATAGGAAAAGTTTTGTTACTTTTGGCCTCAATCTAGCAAATGATGATGCGAGGAAATAAGGAAATGATGGATGCGGGGCGGGGTGGTGATGTGAAGACTGAAGAGGAAGGGTGAGGAAAAGTGATAGGGTTGTCATAGTTTTGTGGGATATCTATTGACAATCTGCCAGACTTGTCCGTAGGGAGGCACACTAATTCCCTGTTCCTAATTCGCTGCTTCAGTTTTTGTAGGTCTTTGATAATAGATGAACTGAGTTGGTGGATCCCCTCCTCATTATGTCTTTTTAGTGTCATTTTTTTTTGTACCGGTCTAAGATGTCCAGATCATGCAACAACACATCAGTAGCATGAGAGAAGTTGCACCACAAGAATATGAAAGAGTGGAAAAACTCCTCAATGCACACATGGGAATGTGGTGCAACATACTCCAACCTAAGAAACGGACTGCACACAATTTCCAAATATCCAACAATGATGTTCCTGCACTATACAGGTTACGCAAAGACCATACACCCTACATAAACCCAGTTTGCGGAGCGAATATCTCCAGCAATTATAGACTGTCCTGCTTCCTCTCACAAGTATTACGACCTCTCATAGAAATGTCCCCAGATGTCTGTGTGAGCACGAAAGATCTTCTCAGTAAAATCAGTACTTACAACCACTCCAACGACCTCACAGGTTGTGTAGTGGATAGTATGGATGTGATTTCACTCTACTCAGCTATAGACATAGATTTTGTTGTGGAGAAATGCATTGAGATAATCTGTGAGAGTGAAGTAGAATTTCGTGAAGTTAACACGAGAGAATTGGGTCTCCTCCTTAGATTAAGCTATGACAGTAGATGCAGTAGATTCTGCCTCACCGAGTCAATGAAGGGAAGACCACCCACAATCACCTCAGCAGTGAAGAAAAGCACCGCAGAGTGCTGGAGTGGCTGGACTGTATCCACTCCAAACCCTGAGAACAACAATCAGATAAAATAAATGATTGTACATGCAATAGGGGCTAGCGTAAAAACCACCTTGAAGAACAAGAAACTATACATGTAGGTTCAAGTGTCGGTGTAACTGGAGATGTGGCCAGCATCTTCATGACCTTGGTGGGACAGAAAACTTAAGCAATCATTAGCAGAGTAGTCCACAACTCTTTTACTTTACAGTAGTTATATAGACGACATTAATATTCTAGTTAAAACCAACTCTAGTAACGGTAATGTAGAAATTGAGAGGAACATAATGGAGAGCATCTAGCAAGTAGCTAACTCCATCCACCAAAGTATCAAGGTAACAACAGATTACCCCACTAGGTACCTTGACACTAAACTGTGGTTAGAGACTGTGAGCAACAGAATACAACTCCTCCACTCCTATTACATGAAATTCATAGCTTCAAGATGTTTTACACAAGAACTCAGCTTTGTCACACAACATGAAAATCAACATACTGATAGCAGACTAAGTTAGGATAATGAATAACGTGTCCCCACAATGCAAACCCTATCAAACGAAGAAACATGTACAGAACTTCATGCACTACATACAATTCTCTGGACATGATCAGAAAGTTAGGGTTCGAGTATACAGGGGTGCTAGAAAGAAGTTAGATAACATTATATGTAGTGAAACCAGTGGTACCTGCTCTAGATATAGAAGTAAAGACTGGAATACGATACAAAGAGCTTGTGACAAAGTAAACATAGTGAACACGTGATACAAAACTGACAAATATGGAGTGATGTTTGTAGAGGTCACAGCTCATGGAGAACTAGCTCGTAGATTTAGGAAAGCTCTGTAGGAGACCAAACTCAACAACATTAAGATCGTTGAAAAGCCAGGGAACTCCAATAGATCACAAATATGTAGGACTTACCCCTTTGAGAATACCATATGCACTAATGATAACTGCATGGTATGTAGGGTTAACCCGGCGTTAACTGCAGGACTAGAAATGTAGTCTACAGCATAAGGTGCGTAGAAGTTGCTTGTAAAAACATGAACATGACATACATAGAAAAGACATCTAGGAGCATTGCAGAAAGACTAAATGAACATTTGAGACAATATGATGACAAAAAACAGTCCTCCATATTCTACCAAATGCTAAGGAGCAACATGGAGGCAACCTGGGTCAACTTAACATCCGCATTTTATCCAAGCACCCAAAGGACCCAACCCTCAGGCAAATACAGGAGTACGTCCTCATAAATGAAATATCCCCAGTGCTAAATAGGAAATATATGTAGTAGGTAATCATACCCCCAACCCACAGTTTATATTTATATACAAGTAGAATAGTTAGTTGGCTGTTATGTAGATGTATGTATGTATGTGTGTGTGTGTGTGTGTGTGTGTGTGTGTATGTGTGCGCGTGTGCGCGTGTGCGTATGTGTATGTATACTATATTTGCATACCTATGTTCACATTCATATCGAGATGTATACATTTTATTATCGCTGGATACCAATAAAGAAACTCTATGTTGATTAATTTTAGACGAAAGGTGCTAAACAGATCCGACTGTTTCTTGCGATTATGATTTTATGTTGAGAAAAAACAAGGTGATAATAGAAGACTTAACGTTTTATCAATAAGGAACTAACTGATACATCCTTTTCCTTTTTTACGTCCAATGCTCTGCCAAGTATCCCTGGCCGAGTCATAAATTTGAGGTAATTTTGCTGACCTTTCTCCTACATCTACTCTCTTGCGTGCTTGTCTGTCATTTAATACAACCGGCGCAGAATAGGAAAGTGCTCTGAATTAAGTTAGCCCTGAAATGTGAATACGAACGGAATAAAACAAGTTTCGCTTAAATGGGACCACGGATTCCCGAGATATGCGTTTTTTTTTGGCGGGTAGGGGTTGTTTCCACAAATTTAAGCAGTAAAACCTGGTGTCATTGCCCTTTACTGTGAACACCGGATAGTTTTGTTGGCATAACTACAGATGTGTACTCCCCACAGAATTTGTTGCCTCATAACTTCCAGAAAAATGGATACGTTTTAACAAAAATGTCAACATGTATCGCATAGATGCTGTGGATTCAGGGTATATAGGGATTTATGGGAAATAATTTTTTCGAGAGATTTGGGAGAGGAGTTTCCGAACATTCACAGGATCCGACTTTTTCCCCTCATAACTTTCAAGAAAATGGATTTCTTTTAATGAAATTTTATACAAGTATCTTTCAAACTGCATAGATTACGATTATAAGTAAAGTTAATCGCCACGTCAAAGTGGCGGTCCATGATACTACTAGTTTAACCCCAGGCAGATCTTCCGCCAGCTGGTTATCGGTGCGAGCGCTGCACCTTTTATATACAATATATATTGCTAGTAGGGGTGGGGGTGAACTCCTACCATCTTCAAAAGAATCAAATTTTATCGACAAAACAAGATATTCAAGACGGATGCAAAGACACTTTATAGGGAAATTGGCAAAGCAAGACAGAAGTAAAGGAGCCACTTAAGACTAAGGAAATGGAAGAGCACTGGAAGATGATATGGAGCAACAAAAAGAATATAATGCTGAAGCTCACTGGATAGAAGGTGTGAAAGCGAGACTGGATGAAGTTGAAAAACAGAAATGGGCGGCAGTAGGAGTAGAAGAGCTAAGATGTGTTCTTAGAAAGTTTCACAAATGGAAAACCCCAGGATTGGACCGCGTCCCTAACTCCTGGCTGAATTGTTTGACAGAAGTACACCAACAGTTTGCTGCATCCCTAACTGATGTCATCCAGAACCCAGAGCAAATACTTGCCTGGCTGACCGAAGGAACAACATACCTTCTATCAAAAACTGAGGACACATAAATCAAAAGAACTACCGACCAATAACATACTTCAAAACTACCTACAAGATCCTTACATCGATACTAACTGAAAGGATATATATTTTCCTTGAACAGAACTCTATTCTTCTACAAGCTCAAAAAGGTTGTAAAAGGAATTCTTATGCATGCAAAGATCAGTTACTTATAAATAAAATGATTGTGGAGAATTGCCGGGGTAACAAGAAGAACCTGAGTATGGCATGGATAGACCACAGGAAAGCGTTTGATATCTCAAGGCCCTTGAGATATCTAAGATCTCTCCTATGGTCTCCCAATTCTTACAAGGTAGCATGGCGAAGGGGAATACACGTCTCCTTCTACACCATAGTAATGGGACGAGCCAATCTAACAACATCAACATCAAACGAGGCATCATTTAAGGTAACTACCTCTCTGCATTACGTTTTTGCATGGCTCTGATTCCACTCTCAAACGAACTAAGTAACAAAAGGTATGGGTTCAAAATGTATAACATTATAGTAAACCATCTGTTTTATATGGACGATCCGAAGCTGTTTGCTAGAAATAACAAAGAGCTAGTAGGGCAGTTGACAACTGTTAAAGAATTCAGCAATGACATCGGGATGGATTTTGGCCTTGATAAGTGTGCTAAAGCAACTTTTGTAAGAGGTAAGCTCAAACAAACAGCTTCCATTAGATTAGATACTGACACTATCATCAAGGAGCTTGACCCACGAGAAAGCTATAAATACATGGGATAAACGAATGAGATGGTATACAACATGCTACTATGAAGGAAAAAATAAGGAAAGAATATTACAGGACTCATACTAAAAACTGAACTCAACTCCAAAAATCGCACCGAAGTCATTAACACCCTGGCACTTCCAGTAGTCCAATACAGTTTTAACACCATTATCTGGAATCTTACAGAGTTCCAACGCCTGGACAGGTAAACAAGATAACTACTAACATCTAAGAACATGCACCACCCAAAAGTAGACGTTGATTGTCTACCCACCTAGAAGTAATGGGGGGAAGAGGAATGATTCAGGTAGAACTGTGCTATAAGACCTCCACAATAGCAATGAACAAGTGTACTTATCTAGTACAGAGGACTGGATGCTATGGCTTGTGTGAAAACATGAAAGCAGCAAAAAAATCATATTTCATTATCAAGGAAGTTTGCAAATTTGCAAGGGAACTCGGCATTAACCCTGAATTATATGAAGGACCTGAATCCACTGCCACTAAACAAGCAAAACGGATCAAACAGACTGCAAAAAAGAACGGGTAGAAACAAATTAAAGAGCGGTGGAGCCAGAAGCCTCTGCATGGACAGTACTTACTTCTCCAGGTACCGAGCCACAAACCCACTGATTTTTCCTGGTTAATCGTTGCTCTTGAAATCGCCTTGTAGTCCCTAAGAGCGGTGCCAATTATTTCTATGTGTTTATGATCCGATACCACTGCGGTGACGTCATTGGTATATGCTGACACTCATCTCCCACATCCTAGGTCATGCGGGATGTCTCTCAACGCCCCCAGTGTGTGTAGTAGTGGCATGAGAGTCAGTACATGCAAGAGAGACAAGAGGGGGAAACCTTGCCGGACCGAGCGCATGATGTTGAACGGCTCTGAGAGGTGACCGTTCCCTCTGACCACTGAACAGATGTCACTGTGCATTGCAGCGATCCAGCCCCTGAATACAGGCCCAAAACCAGCTGCCTTGAGGACTGCCGTCAGGTATAGATGGTCGACCCTATCTAAAGCCAGGTTTTTTTGTCACGTTCTCAATGATGTATCGCATGAGGTGGAGGTTGTCGTGGATGGATTTTTTCAGGATGGCACATGTCTGTGCCTCCCCTACCAAATCCCTGACGACAAGCGCCAAACTAGTAGCCAACACCTTGGCCAAAATTTTGAACTCTGCCTTCAGCAGAGTTATGGGCGTAAAGTTGTCAATACAGTCCCCCTTGTTCAGATCTTTTCTCAGCAACGCCACCACTCCTCGGTTCACAAATGTAGAAATTCCCCCATTCTGTTGCCAGTTGCAGTAAACGTTTTCTAATAGGTCGCCGAACAAGTCTGGCATATAAACATAAAGCTCGTAAAGCAGACCTTCCAAACCAGGCGATTTACCCCTCGCACAGCCAGCCATTGCCTCCCGTATTTCAAAGGCTATTATCGGCCTTTTGCAGCTCTCCGTCTCCGTCGCTGAGAGCCACGGTAGTCCGTCGAGGTAGAACGTGAAATCTATCCTGCGAACCGGCTCACTGCTGCTCCCGAACAGTTGAGCAAAGCGCCGCTGAAAGGCTGCACAGATATGTCTCGGATCAGTTATCATTTGCCCGTCGTGGTCCGGCAAGGATCGGATCGTGGATTTATTACCACGACATGCCTCTGCCACTCGGGTCCATTGAATGGCTTCCGTCCATTCGTGTCTAAGTGCTCATACCTTAGTTCTGACAACGCAACCTTCGTGTTTCACGTTGAAGAATTGGTCAAGTACGTCGCTGCGAGTACGTCGGTCGCGATGCCTTTTCTAAAAGCCTCGTCTGGCTTTTTGACTAGCCCTGCCTCTACTCTGTTTCTTTCTGTTGCTAGTCCTTAGCTAAACCTTATCGATTCTATTCCTAATCGCCCTTTCAGGGCGAACCACCATTTGTTGTTGGTTACTCCCCCTTGGCAACAAAGGTGGAACACAAAACAAACATGGACAATGAGAAACTAGGGACACGTGGGGTTTAATACAAAGTCGAGTAAACAATAAAATAGCAATGACAATTAATAAATCAATTAAACAATAAAAATTTCCCTAAAGTGGGGAATTCCTCACAGGGACAACCGAGGAGACTCTCACATCCTGGTTATCCCGACCGCCAGGTGCACCTCAGCAGGCGCCTCTCTCCTCAACTCTTCCGGTTTACAAGTGAAAGTCCAGAGTAGGCCATTTAACATGAGCCATCCTCGCCACATTCACCCACCTTTCAACAAAAATACCGGGTTGAGGATGGCAGAACTTCTCTCTCTACGCTCACCTTCCTTCTCAAGTGGAACTTGAAAAGTCGAAGAGGGCTTGGCCGAAGAGGGGAGTATCTGTCTTCAGTCTTTTCAATATCGTCCAACACACTACCTTCTTCGCCATAGCCACCAGACAGAGGAAAACTGCCTTTCCTTCTCGGCCAAAGGAAGGCGGTGAAGCGATCTTCACGATGGACTCGGCTGATAAGCAGATGCGTCCTGCACACGTCAACAGCTGTTCGACAAAGCTCCACAAGTCAGTAATGCACGGACATTGGACGAGTGCATGCAGGACGGTTTCGTCGTTGCGTACACCACGGACAGGTCTATCTGACAGCACTTGCATGTCTGTAGAGCTTGCCTCGAACCCGCAAAGCTCCCCGGTAGCACTGCCAGGCCAAGGATTTCTGGAAGTTATCCATAGGCCCTGGCTCGGTCCTCCGGAAAAGACAAGTTAATTGATCCCTCCCGACGCCCAGAGTTTCTCCGTGGACGTCGACGCTCTTTTCCGCCACTTATGCTCTATAAAATCCCACAGTGGAACTTCTACTCACTGCGTTATCCGACTGGCAGAAAGCTGTGAGCGCTTGCCGACACTCCAGATACCAAGCATACTTTCTTGGTTTACGCTTGATCCAGGACTGTAGCTCCGTCAATGAGATGAGCTGTGGAAGATTCTGTGTGACAAACGGCGGCCACACCTGCTTACCGTTAAGAAAACGCTGGAAATGTCGAAGCCTCAGCGCATGCCTACACTTCATTAGCCACGGCATGACCAGTCCTCCACTCAGCGGCTGTTGACAACAGATAGACTGTCTGACGAGCGGAACACGTCCTTTCCACAGAAGGAGGGAGAGCAAGCATTCCAGCTTGATCAGCCACGAAGCAGAGCAAGGAACGACGATCAGGCGATAGTAAATGACGGAAGCGATTCCACCTCTGCCCGACCTTTCAGAGACAGCGTCTTCTCAACCTATTTCCGGGTGAGATTGGTTTCCCTGCTCGTCACCTACCCCCAAGTTCTTGTCCACCTGGAGGTCCAGACTAAAGCAGACCCCGAGCAATTTAACCGGTTCTTCTGTCCAGTGTCCTATCACGCTGTCGGTTGGCATGGACCTACCCCTCCAGGTACCGAGCTGCAGATCCACCGATTTGTCCTGATTAATCTTTGCCCCGTTACTGCTTCGTACTCCCTTAAGGTGAGGCCAATCACTTCGAATTCTGAGCTCTTCGACACTATTACGGTGACGTCGTCTGCATAAGTCGACACGCACCTTCCATATCCTAGATCACGTGGGATGCCCCTCAAAATATCCAGCCTCCTTAGTAATGGCTCAAGAACCAGCATGTACAGAAGAGGAGAGAGTGTGCATCCTTGACGGACCAAACGAGCGATGCTAAACGATTCCGATAGGTGTCTGTTTAGTTTGACCATCGAACAGATGTCGCTGTACATTGCAGCGACCCAGACTCTGAAAGCGGGACCGAAATCGGCCACTGCAAGAGCAGCTTCCAAGTATTGATGGTCGATCCTGTCAAAAGCTTTCGATTGATCCAAATCGATCAGAGCCGCACCCATGCCAGGTTTCTTCCCTACATTCTCTATGATGTAGCGAGTGATGTGGAAATTGTCGTGGATAGATCTGTTCGAGATAGCGCATGTCTGCGCGTTACCGACCAGCTTATCGACGACAAGCACCAATCTCTTGGCTAACACTTTGGCCAAAATCTTATAATTTGTGTTCAACAGAGTTCTGGACCTAAAATTATCTATTTGGTCTCCCTTGTTCGGGTCCTTTCTCAGAACCACCACCACGTCACAACTCACACCACTGGGTATTCTCCTGTTCTGCTGCCAATTGTGGTAGACATCCGCCAAGAGATCACCGAACAAGTCTGGCATATGGAGATAAAGTTCGAAGGGCAAACCATCCAGCCCCAGAGACTTTTCTCTTGTGACATACATCATTGCGTCCCGTATGTCTTTGGCTGTTATCGGCATTTCGCAAGGCGAGGCATACTGTCGAGGTAGGAGTTGAAATCAACCTTTTTTCCCTACACATCGTGCACTCCGAATAGTTCGGCTAAGTGCCACTGAAATTCTGTATACATCTGCTTGGATTCGTGTATCATGTACCCGTCCCGGCCCGTCAAAGACCGAATTGTGGCTTTGTTGCCACGCTGCACTTCTGCCGGCTGGGCCCATCGAATGGCTTTCGTCCCATCATATCTTAGCGCACGCGCCCTAGCTCAGACAACGCAACGTTCGTACTTGGTATTGAAGAACTGATCAAGAGCCAATCTCGCCGCCAGCATGTCAGTCAGTATGCGTCTCCTAAGCACCTCTTCTAGCTTCCTGACCTAGTCTCCCTCTATCCTAGATTCCTCTAAGGCTATTTCCTTACTAAATCCTGCTGCTTCTACTCTAATAACCCATTTCAGGGTTATCCACCAATGGTTGACGACTGCACCCGACAACTTCCAATGTTGCTAACTTGCTAACCCGGTTTCTGTGTGCTTAACGCGCCGGGAAAGACTCGTTCAGCTTCCAGTACCCGAGACCTTGCTTATGGATCCTATCTATTCCAGATTATATTTAGATAGGGTATTCTGTAGGTCAATAGATAGAAGTAGCACAGGTTGTCCACAGTTCAAAGTCGCCGGCTACACAGACCAAAAATTTGTGATCTGCGTGGTCAACCTAGATAGGATCCATAGGCAAGGCCCCGGGTACTGGAAGCTGAACGAGTCTTTCCCGGCGCGTCAAGCACTCAGAAACCGGGTTAGCAAGTTAGTAACATCGGAAGTTGTCGGGTGCAGTTGGTGGATAACCCTGAAATGGGTTATTTGAGTAGAGGCGGCAGGATTTAGTAAGGAAATAGCCTTAGAGGAATCTAGGATAGAGGGAGACTTAGTCAGGAAGTTAGAAGAGGTGTTGGTGGTGAGATTGACTCTTGATCAGTTCCACATTTTGCCAAGTATATTCAGTCAAGACAGATGTTGGCATTTATACATTGTTGTTAAGCAGGTTATGGGTCTATAAGTTTTTGGTTCATTTGTTTCTTCATGTTTTGTAACTAGAAATGTTACACCATTAACTAGCCAAGAGGGAATCATACTAGGTTGTTGCAAAACATTGCTGTTAAGTTTTGTTAGCAGTTCATGTCTCTCTGGGAAGGCATTCAACTAGAAGTTAGGAATTTTATCCCTTCCTGGAGACTTCCGTTTACTTGACCTCCCAGGAGCAGATCTTACATCCTCTACCTTGATACCCCACCCACATTTGTTCTTCTAAGGAGTCTAAGTCTGTAGACATTCTATCAATCCAAGGGGCCTTATGTGTTTTTTCTTCTGCCCAAATTTTATTCCAAAATTCCTGCACTTCTTCTTTTGATGGGGCACAGTTTACTGTAACTGGTATTTTCCCTATCTTCCTGTAAATTTTTGGGTTATTTTTTAACATGTTGTTGTCCTTGAAGAATCTAACGCGCTTTTCATACCTTGCTATGCGGGCAGCACGTACATTTTGCTTGATAGCTTTTATGGTGGAATCGATGTCAAATACGGTTTTCATATTATATTTTTTCTTTAATTTTCGGTTTTTTGTTGGTTTGATAGTCTTGCCAAACTTAAGGTATTTTAAACATTCTATGTCAGACCTAAGTAGCTTAATTTGGTGTTGAATGCGCTCATGCCAAGTAGGCTTTTTGTGGGAATGTTGTCGTCTTGTAATCTTTCCACCACATAGGATTGTTGAGATTTTTGCGCATGCATAGTACAGATGGTTGAAATCTGTAATGTCAACTTCATTAGCTGAAATTATATCCTTAAGTGCAAGGCGGATTTTACCAATTACTTTCAGGTTTTGGTTAGAATTGCAAATTTTTGGGAGAGTGTCGCGTTCATTCATACTGGTTTCTTTAATTTTCAGCCATTCAATCATGATTTGATTTTTTAGATCATGTAGTTCTGTTGGGTCGATTTCTGTGTGACTTTCTTCATCTTTTTGATTTTCATCTGACTTAGTGTTTATGGTTGGTTCAGAGAGTATTTCACTTTGCTTATCAGTTACGTTATTTCTTTAATAACGGAACTGATAAACACTGTCCTGTTTTCATTATTGCATTTTCATCAGACCTGGGTTGGTCTATAATCATTTGCTCTGTAGTATCTTCTTTAACTGCAACTTCGTTCCTTTTATCTTTTACTTATTGTTTAATTTGGTCAATCTCTAATTCAGTTAGTAATTTCTTTTTCATAATGTTTCTTCTAACGCTGGCACGTTTATTACTGTCTGTGTAGGGTCTTACTTCAATGTGTTTCTGTCTCCAGTTTAAGTAGGTTTGTACAGTATTAGATTTATTTATGGGGAAATATATGGCATGATAGAAGGCCTTAAGAACCTCTTCTAGACCATTTTTCATTCTTTTTCTTTTGGTTATTTGATGACAAGCATGGGTGGTCATCTGTTGGAATATTCCGGTTGTGGGGTACTCCCAGCTCCTGTGTTTCGGGAAGATTTGAACCAGTAGCTGATTTTTCGTATCGAATCTGGTTCATCATTCGAGTACTTTTGTAATCCGGTCAATGACCAATCTGCATTGTATTTTGCTTTGTTATCAGTGAGGCATGATGAGCTTGACGTTGACGTTAGGGGACGGATCTGTCTGTTTAGGGTTAATCTGTTGAGACAACACCGCTTCCGAGTCCTCTGCATGAAAACATTGCTCGTAACATAGCTTCTTAAGGCTAACAATCTATATTCGTCTGTATTTTTTTTTTTTTTGGTAGATTTATCTCCAGGCATAGTTTTTTGTGATGTTTTTAAACTGATGAATTGTTCACTCTGTCTGTGTTGGTTCGAAAAATAAAAAATTGTTTGTTTTTTTTTTTGCTTCGTTTGTGACACGTGTTTTCATATGCGTGTACGTGTGTCCTGCAACTTTCACGTAGTTATGTAAACATAGGGATGTATGTGTAGTCCAATGGGTATTAAAATGTATATATGATTGTGTAGACACTCGAGTGCATGCTTAATTATTCAATTTATGTACTTAATGTTTTGTTCCATTTATATTTTATAATTTGTAAACTTTCTGATGTTGATTTCGCGGATATGCTTCGCACATGTTTCACTGAGACATCGTGCATAGGAGAAACTGTACTTTGAAAGGCAGAAAAATTTCGTTTTTGCGATTAGTTTCGTTAAAAGGCCGCTTCCTTCCGGTCTTCCACAGCTTCCGTTATACCATTTCACCGATGTTATTAGATTAGATTTGTTCTTGAATGGAGAGCCCGGTGTAACACATCTATGTTGTTATTTAGCGCGGAGTTCTCTCTCTTATTATTATTATTATTATTATTATTATTATTATTATGATGATTATTATTATTATTATTATTATTATTATTTACTTTTAATCTGCATGTTTGTTATAATCACTTGCCGAGACACACCCAGTGTCTTAGGGTGAGTGGAGGATAAGAGATGTTACAGTATGAACAAAAGCTTGAGGAGGGGAAGTAGCAGAGTCAGTAGCGAAATATCTTCATGTAATACAATACTGACATTTAAACTGATAAGGGTTTTCTAAGGATGTGGGCAGTACCTGTCAGCAAAATCTTTTGGATTTCTCTGAGGCATGTTCTCCTGGGATATTTTATAGATGTTTTTGACACACCTTTCTTAACATCGAGGAGTGTGGTATCATATCGTATGCTTTGCAATAACCAACACATGCGTGCTCAGGTTTGTATGCCTTCTCTTGCAGTTCCTGATAATTAGATTATCAATAAAGGACTGATCCTTCGTTCTCCGGCTCCTTTTTCGGCACCCTTTCTGTTCAATGGGTAGCAGCCCACTTTTTTCCAAGTAACTGTACAGTTCACCGGATAAAGCATCTGACAGTTTCCACATTAGCAGAAGGCATGTTATTGGTCTAAAGTTGGATGCAACATTTCCCTTTTCAGGAACTTGGCACATAACAATGTATTATTATTATTATTATTATTATTATTATTATTATTATTATTATTATTATTATTATTATTATTATTATTATGTTGTTGTTTTTTTTCTTCTTTCTTCAAATTTTCTTCCATTTCTCGCCGAGTGTTTTCCGTACACCTAGGACAGAGAAACTCGTTGTATGCATTCCCAGTTTACACATGCAAATTCACAGGTAAAACATGTATTTAAGAAAAAAAAAAATTCATGAATGGATGTTGTTTTCACAACGATAATGCTCTTCTCAGTACATGAGTCGTTCCAGTTAGTACGATTTTTTGCACTTCCTGTAGGGATGGTAAGCCTGGTATCATTTTCAAATAGGTTTCAGTGCCTTTTTTTTTTATTATTCCTAGAGATATTACAATCACTGGTATGGTAGTCGCCCTGAGGTGCCACATTTTTTCAATTTCTATTAGCAAGTCTTTATATTTACTGATCTTGTCAAATTCTTTCGCCGCTATATTATGATCAGCGGGAATACTCATGTCAATTAATAAACACGTCTTCTTTGCCTGATCTTTTATAATAATATCCGGTTTATTAGCTTTTATAGCCTTGTCAGTATGCACGCTGGACAAAATGCTTTGCGGCATTTCGTCCGTCTTTACAATTTGAGTTCAAGTTCTGCCGAGGTCAACTTGCCTTTCCGTCCTTTAAGTATAGATAAAATAAGCACTGCGATCGATGCAAGCCACTTATCCCCACCCCTGAAATTTCAGGCTTTGTGCCTATTGCATAAAGGATTTATTATTATTATTATTATTATTATTATTATTATTATTATTATTATTATTATCATTATTATTATTATTATTATTATTATTATTTTATGTTTGACTTTTGCTTTGCATTTGTACAAGTTGGATCGAAGTCTCACCCAGAGACCTCAAGAGACAACAAGTTAGAAGTTCATGTAAGTGTTATGCCTAGGGTACCATATATTTGGATTTGTACAATGTTGTTCTAGTGAATGTTTAAGAAATCATAAGAAAATTATGTGTTTGTTTTAAAATTTGAGATCACATAGACAGTATTTTACGTAGGATATGGGCAGTTCCCATGAGCACTATCTTTTGAACTTCAACCATTTTGGGGTTTCCTGGTATCTGCAGCCGTTTCGCTGTCATTCCCAGGGCACCTATGACAATAGGTAATATTTTAGTCTTCAGATTCCACATTTTGCTAATTCCTATTTCAAAATCTTTATATTTTCTCAGTCTTTGGTAGGTCTTGACAGATACGTTTATATCGATTGGGACAGTTATATCAATGAGGAGGCATGATTTTTGTCTGAATTTTTTCAGTATGATGTCTGGCCTATTTGCATCTATCTTTCTGTCAGTTTGAATGGTGAAGTTCCAGGGGAGTGCGATGTGATCATTTTCAAGTACTGGGGGTGGTTTGTGTTCCCACCAGTTTTTATCACGGACAAAGTCCAGTATTATTAATATTATTATTATCATTATTATTATTATCATTATTATCATTATTATCATTATTATTATCATTATCATTATCATTATCATTATCATTATTATTATTATTATTATTATCATTATCATTATCATTATTATTATTATCATCATTATCATTATCATTATTATTATTATTATTATTATTATTATATTAAGGCAACGAGCTGGCAGAATTATTAGCATGCCTAACAAAATGCTTAGCCGCATTTTGTTCGTGTCTGTGCTTTGAGTTCAAATTCTGCCGAGGTCAACTTTGCCTTTCATCCTGGACTTGATGAGATCTTTGTGGTTTGAGTCACTGCATATCGAAATCTTAATTTTTTTTTTTTAATGTAGCATAGCGATGTTATTTGTGACGCTGAATCCGAATTTGTATTTCATTTATTCCAGAAAAATTTTGCGAAAATGTTACAGGTGTTCAAAGTTGGATAATTTTCTGAATTTTCAGCCAGTCAGAAAACAGTGCGATCGCTGCCTCTTCCATCATTTGTCACAGCCACGAGGATTGGGATGGGTGCGCCGGCATGTCAAAATATTAGAAATAACAGTGAAAACAAAGTTCTTTGCAAACAGCTATGGAACACGTGCTGGCTACACTCTTTGGTCATTATGGAAAGAGAGTTCTTTGCTTACTCTGCTAGCAGAACTTCACAGTGATGTGCAAAATACCCGCATCTGATTGGCTAAAATGCCCAATTTCACAAAATTTAAAGGCTAATCATTTTTTAATCATAAATTTATAGGAAAAAGGATTTCCATTTTCATAATTAGTGTACAAAACTTAATCCATAGACCAAATTTGTAAACAATTGCAACAAAATTGGAGATAGTAATTCAAACCACAAAGATCCGGTCGATGCAATCGACTTAACCCTTCCACTAAAATTTCAGGCTTTGTGCCTATAGTGGAAAGGATTATTATTATTATGAAAACTTATCCAGATTTATGTTTTAAACACGATTGTAATTACTGTAAAAATATGTAATTAGACATGTAAATGAAAAAATATAAATAGGTGCTTCTCAAATGAAACTAGATCAACAACTATATATATCTATCATATATATATATATATATATATATGTGTGTGTGTGTGTGTGTGTGTGTGTGTGTGTGTGTGTGTGTGTGTAATATATATATATATATATATATATATATATATATATATATATATATATATGTGTGTGTGTGTGTGTGTGTGTGTGTGTGTGTGTGTGTGTGTGTGTGTGTGTGTGTGTGTGTGTGTGTGTGTGTGTGTGTGTGTGTGTGTGAGAAAGTTGGTATGTGAAAGCACGTGGTTGGATGTATAAAAGATAATAAGAGTGAAAAAACTACAGAAGGCTTGTGTTACATGGTTAAAGTATATATTTAAATTATGTCAGAAAAATGTTATAAAATCTTTTTGGTATATAAACATTGTATTTTGAGAAATAACCGGTTTCGTGTTTTCTTTTCAAATTTCTCTACTTCATTGTAACGTGTTCGCTCCAGTCTGAAAAGAAGAGTTCTAGATAGGGGGAGGTAATTAGGGATTTCTTCCGGTATAGGGGAGATAATCGAAATCTAGGAGGTGGTAGAATTTGATTAATTTACCATGGTTTTGTTCTATATTTTTTTCCCTTTTCTCAGTGGGGTGATGAATTTCCTTATTTAAATGTGTTAGCAATGGTTAAGTTTGGGTTTGTATTTTTGAATGAAAAAGGTTTCCTTATTTAATCTAATCTGTGTTGGTGTTCTAATGGCACATTGATAGAAAGGAAAGATTATAAATTGTGGTAGCATTTGTTTTGCGCATTTCTCAATATGTTCACTAAAAGGTGTCATTCAGTATTCTGGGCATGCAATCTGCTGTCGATGCAGAGTGCATCTGCGTCTGAATGATAATCCTGTGGACCCTATGTAGTTCTCGTGGCAGCCCGAGCATTTTATTACATAAATAAGGTTTTCTGAGGCACAAGTAAAGTTAGATTTTACTTTGAATTTGTGTCCCTCTTTGAAGAGGAATTCTGAACCTTCTAGAATGTTTGGGCATGTTGCACAATTTGGTCAACCACATTTTTTTACTTTCGCACCTGTTATTTTGGAAAATAATTTTGCCTTTGTGAGGATCTTTTTCAGTGATTTTGGTTGTTTGTGGCTTTTAATGATTTTGTGTGTGTGTAAAATTTCCTTTAATTTGGGGTCCTTATGTAGCATTGGTATGTTTTGGGTGATGATGGTGAAGGCTTCTTTGTTTCTGGGGTTGTATGTGGATATGTACGGCAGTATTTTCGGGGAAGGTGTGTTGCTGTGTTTAACTTTTCTTAAGTTGTCTATGTTAATTTGTGATGCACGTCTGATTCCATCCTCTATGAGTTGGACTGGGTAGTGTCTGTCAATTAGTGTGTTTTTGAGTTCTTGTAGTCTGTAGTCTCTAGTATTTTGTTCTGGCACTAAGTAAAAAAATGTGGTCGACCAAATTGTGCAGCATGCCCAAACATTCTAGAAGGTTCAGAATTCCTCTTCAAAGAGGAACACAAATTCAAAGTAAAATCTAACTTTACTTGTGCCTCAGAAAACCTTATTTAAGTAATAAGATGCTCGGGCTGCCACGAGAACTACATAGGGTCCACAGGATTATCGCTCAGACGCAGATGCACTCTGCATCGACAGCAGATTGCATGCCCAGAATACCGAATGATACCTTTTAGTGAACATATTGAGAAATGCGCAAAACAAATGCTACCACAATTTATAATCTTTCCTTTCTATCAATGTGCCATTAGAACACCAACACAGATTAGATTAAATAAGGAAACCTTTTTCATTCAAAAATACAAACCCAAACTTAACCATTGTTAACACATTTAAATAAGGAAATTCATCACCCCACTGAGAAAAGAGAAAAAAATATAGAATAAAACCATGGTAAATTAATCAAATTCTACCACCTCCTAGATTTCGATTATCTCCCCTATACCGGAAGAAATCCCTAATTACCTCCCCCTATCTAGAACTCTTCTTTTCAGACTGGAGCGAACACGTTACAATGAAGTAGAGAAATTTGAAAAGACAATACGAAACCGGTTATTTCTCAAAATACAATGTTTATATACCAAAAAGATTTTATAACATTTTTCTGACATAATTTAAATATATACTTTAACCATGTAATACAAGTCTTCTGTAGTTTTTTCACTCTTATTATCTTATATATATATATATATATATATATACATATATATATATATATATATATATATATATATATATATATATATATATATATATACACACACACACATATATATATATATATATATATATATATATATATATATATATATATATATATATATATATGCATATATATATATATATATATATATATATATATATATATATATATATATATATATATATATATATATATATATATATACATGCATATATATATATATATATATATATATATATATATATATATATATATGCATATATACATACATATATGTACATACTTACATATATATGTATATACATGTGCATATATGAGTACAGGACGTCATAAAACGTAAACAACATGAAATACGAAATACAAAAACATGGAATATGAGCTTTTGGGCGAAGTTTTCCATTTGTTCCTTTCGTTGTTCGCAAATAAAAGTTCGTATTCCATGTTTTCGTATTTCGTATTTCATGTCGTTTATGTTTTATGACGTCCTGTACCCATATATGCACATGTATATACATACAGGGTGAGCCAAAAGTAGCTATACACTTTGAAATATTTTTCATTTTATTACTTTTACACTCATTTATTACAATTACATTTATGAAACACAGTTTAATCTCGTAAATGGTCGAAATGTCCTCCTTCAACATGGGAACATTTATCAAACGTCCTAGAACACTGTAACACACAGCACATTATTCAAGGTACCTGTATAAAAGAAATAAGTTAATTTTAAAAGTGTTTACCTACTTTTGGCCCCCCCTGTATATATGTAAGTATGCACATATATGTTTGTATATATGTATATATGCATATATATATATATATATATATATATATATATATATATATATATATATATATATATAATCATTATTATTATATAATTGAACGCACGCATCCATTTCCTAGCAAGTTTATCTTAATAATTTTGATACGACTATCTGTACTGTTCTCTTTCCCCGCTTCGTTTCCTCTCTCTTCCTTTCTCTAATTCTCTTTATCTCTGCTTGTCCCCTTTTCTCTAATTCTTTTTCTCTTACCTTCACTGTTCTCTATCTATCCCTCTCTCGTTCTCACTCTTCCTGCTTTACTCTCTCGTTGCTCACACGTGGCCATCGGCCATCTTTCTTTTCCTAACTTAAGCTTCTTTCTTTTCTTTTGATCTGTCACACAGATCATACGCATTCTTGTCTGTGTCCTCTCCTATCTTCTCTCCTGTCAAAGCTTGTTTATCCAGCGTTCGCCACCTCACCTCGTTATGGCTTAGCAGCCTTTGCTGTTTGTTTTCACTGTCCTGTTTTTGTTACCAACTTTGACCCTTTGCAAATCCCAAATTTTATTCTGCTTTGCGGGAGCAACTTTTTTATCGAAGACACATCTTGCCGTAATTGCTTGAAATGTGGAGCAGATAAAACAGCTGACAACTGATGAAGGGTCGTTCTTTGTGTTACTTGTCTTGTTTTCCATTTGTTCCTTTCGTTATTCGCAAGCAAAGTTCGTATTCCATGTTTTCGTATTTCATATATATGTAAGTATGTACATATATGTATGCATATATATGCATGCATATATATAAGCATATTGGTCATTCCTCTTATTTTTGTATGTAATATAATTTTAATCTTCGGATTTTTTTAATATGCTAGACCACTGGTTTTAATTGATTAATATCAATTTCTACCCTTATTATTAAATTTTAAATAATGATGTTCTCAAACCGGTAAATTAGCTGCAAAAATTTATTAACTACAGAGTTATTTCCGAACTCAGTACGCCAGATTGAAGACATTTGAAAGGATACACTGAATGTAATTTGTAGAACTCTACACGTGCTCCCTTTCGGGTGGACGTCCTGTGTCTAGTTCTGGAAATTATATTTTATAAATCGACAGACTACGCTGATGATCCTGCAGATATTTACTTATGTAAATATTAACAGGTGAAACCATGGTACGTAGGTTAATCGTTTTTTTTATTTAGAATTTTTTTCATTTGTTTTGCCCTTTTTACAGTCTGTTGTGTCGCTGAAATTTTTACTGAGAACATATTCTTCGTGGTTAGATGATTCGGTATCTATTTCTAGCATATAGGAGTCCACTTTTGCTGGTCATTCCTCTTATTTTTGTATAGGCATATATATATATATATATATATATATATATATATAGGCATATATATGCATATATATAATATATAAATATATAGATATGCATATATCCATACATATATGTACATACCTACATCTATATGTATACATACATGCATATATGGGTACAGGACATAAAAAAACGCTAAAAAACAATGAGAAACGAAAAACGAAAACATAAAAACGAAAATAGAAAATGAACTTTTTTCGAACAACCAAAAGAAAACAGAGAAACGAGACATGCAACATAAAGAGTATATCCCTTCGTCAGTTGTCCTTGTCCATCTACTCCACGTTTTGAAAAAAATATATATATGTATATATATATATTATTTATATCATTATATGATTAAACGCCAAGCATCCATTTCCAAGTAAGTTTATATATATACATACACCTAGTCTGATCAATAAATATCCATAGAGTAAAGCTGCTTGACACAACTTGACCTTAAACTCTGTTGTGCATGCGCACTAAGTTTTAACGTTTTAGCTCACTTCCGCTGTTTACTGTAGTGCTTGGAAGTAAAGTGTGTAACGTATGATCGTCGCATTGAATATGATGGAGAAATGTGAGCAGAAAGTCTGCATAAAATTTTGCCAAAAACTTGGTGATATCTGCTCAGAGGCCTACACAAAGTTTTAAAAAAGTTTTCATCGTTCTCGACAAAATCAAGATCTTGTGCAACTGAAACCCGAGTGTCATTTTGGTCAGCTGAAATCAGTTTTGGCACAAACTTGGCAGACACGCGTCTCGTACCCAAATCTTCAGTGATAATGGACTGAACTGAATCGTAACTAATCTGCACATCCTCTGATAACTCGCCGATGGTGGTTCAACGATTTCCACTCACAGATGCATGCACATCTGCGATGTTTTTCTGAGTTTTGCTGGTTGCAGGTCTCCCAGAACGTTCGTCACTATCGATATTTTTCGGCCATCTTGGAAACGTCTGAACCACTCATACACTTGTGTGCAGCTCAAAAACTCCTCTCCATACACTTCCTGCAACTTTGCGTAGGCCTCTGAGCAGGTATTGCCATGACAACTTTTCTATCATAGTCAATGCGACGATCACACGTTACACGTTACTTCCAAGGACTGCTGTAAACAGGGGAAGTAAGCTAGAACCTAAAAACTTTGTGTGTATGCACAGCAGAGATCAAGGTATATTTGTACCAAGTGGCTTTACTTTGCGTGCTTTAGCTTTGTTACTATGGCAACAGTCCGGATACTTACTGATCAGACCCGTACCAGTATAATGGCCATTTTTTTCATGTCGTACTTCTTTGAGCAAGTTGCACTTAGCCTTTCAGAAGATTGCAGGTTTTTCACCTGTATACTCTACCTGCCACCAAAATTTGTGATATTTTGTTGAAGTTAGAAATCATTGATAAATTAGCCTTTTATTTATTCCATTTATTTCTAAAGCGATAACTTTTTCAAATAAGATAACTATGATAAAAATAAGGAAGGAAGACCAGTTATGTTTTACCTTATTTGGGATGGTACCTTGACTATTTTGCCTTTCATATATCTGAGATAGATTTTTAAAAGCACACACACACACACACATACACACACACACACACATACACACACGAAGTATCTGTAAGACATTGAAATGGATGCAATCGATTAAGCATTTTTCTTAAAAAACAAAACAACTGGTTTTCTTCCTAACTTTTGCCCGAAATCTTTTATCTTTTATTGCTTTACGGTTTTTGTTCTTTTATTTATTTATTTATTTAATATGGGAAGCAACTGTACTTTGAGGCGAAATATCGATTTTTTGGTTATCTCTTCCAACGATCTGTGATTATTACGGCTTCTAGAGTATTAAAAGCCAAGATCGTAAAGATGAAATGCTTTCCTTTTTCTTCCCTAAAGGTTAACTGTCCAATATTTTTCTTTCATTCTTACTCCTCCCTCTCTTCTTTCTTTCCTTATTCCTTTCTTTACTTTCTTTTTTCTTTCTGCATTTTTTAAATACATACTACCATAACTTTTATCATACGTAATATAATACTATTTTCGTAGCCATGATATAATTTTAGTGGGCAACCTTACTCTGCTGTTCAGAAAAGCAAATATAGGAAAGAAAAAGGAAAAAGTAAGTAATTAACTTTTCCGGTATTCTCACTCTCTCTGTATTTTACTTAACCTCTCTTTTACGCGCAAGCAAACACCCGCGCGCGCGCGCAAACACCCTCTTCTTTTATCTCTCTCTCTCTCTCTCTCTATATATATATATATATATATATATATATATATATATATTTCTCTCTCTCTCTCTCTCTCTCTCTCTCTGTTTCTCGCTTAACAGTGACAGACATACGGGTTAACTTTACTTCCTATGTAAAATCATGATCATTTTATGTACGAAACGACACATACTGACTCAGATATATCTTTATATTTTCTCGAATATACATATGCATTTTTGGGGGCATATGTATACACATTAGCATTGTATATCCTTTTATCTTTAACTCGTTTCAGTCATTGAACTTCGGCCGTGCTAGGGCACCGCCTCGAAGGGTTTAGTCGAACTAATCAATTCCAGTACTTATTTTCAAGCCTGATACTTATTCTTGCTGAATAGGTAAGTTTTAGCAACGTAAACAAACCAACACGCGTATAGAAAAGTACAAACTCCACCTCGTAGTAACAGCAGTAGAGACATCGACAACAGCAGTGGTAGCAGTGACAGCAATAGCGGTAGCAGTGACAACAGTAGCAGCAGTGGTAGTAGTATTGGTAGCAACAACAACAACAACAACAACACGGGAGACAGCAACGACAGCAGCTGCTGTGATGGCAGCAACAACAACGATAACAATATCAACATTAACAAGAACACTTTCGCTGCAGCAACAGCCAAAAAGAGGCTACACTTGAGCATGGACCTCACAAATAAAGATGAAATGTTGGCCAAGGCCTGGAAGCTCATCAAGCAAGAGTAAACCTGGTCCAACTTAACTGTCCCGGCGGAAGCCAATGAAGCAGTGGAGCGAAGAACGGTGCATTTGGATGCATCTCAGCAGAAACAAAGAAAGCGGCTTTAATTGCCCAAGCAGATATTGAAGTTGTGCTGACATGCACCAGGGATGACACCGAGTACATAGTGAGGGGCAGATAATACGGCACCACTTCGGTGCTGTTTAAGTCAGAAGCCCTCACTATGAAACATTACATTCAATAACCCCTTGCAAAACCAGCAAGATCATAATGTACCTCTCCCACATGGGAAAACGAACAGCGCGTTCCCAGGACTCCACCAGAGCTTGATATGTGGTGGCTTCTGGGATGCGTAATTATGGACAGGACGGATACCATCCCGATAGAGGTAACAAAAACTGCCAGGGAGGACTGGTCCGGGGTCGACCTGGAGATACTTCTCCATGTCAGGTCCGAAAACCTAAAAAAGAATCCCGGACCACATCCGTCTCCATAACGGGAAGGTGATACATATAATGACTGAGGGCAAAATGCTGGATTGTTTCGTTTGTGGAGAAACTGCCCATTTGCGAGCCTTCTGCCCTCAACTGATAAAGGTGCAAGGGATCGAAGGTCCCCATTGCTGCCTACGCTGGGGGTAACGACCACAACCAACACCAGCACTGGCAAAACCACCAGCAACAACACCAAAGGAAACACCATCAAAATATTGACCACCCAAGGGGGAAACTAGGAAAGCTCTCCCCACCCCCAAAAATACACACATGAATAGAAACATACACGCACAAAGGCACAGACACACTTACAGCCACAGACCCCTCATCTTCCAGTAGTGAAGAGGAATTCCACAAAGCATAACAGCACTCAAAAAAAAAATACAGACATCGCCCACGCAAACATCTCCCTAATAACACCAACACCAACACAACCAGCACCATAACCGCCGCTAGAATCACTCAAACGCAAACAATCTAAATAAACACAAGAACAAATACTCACACAAACATCTGAAACAGCAGATAGCGCACTCACAACAAACACAGACACAACCGAAACAACACCAACAAAACCATCACCCACATTGAGACTTTTAAAGGGGTTCCCAAAAAACTCTACACCACCAATTATGGAAGTAGAACCATCCGACATTCACGAGATACTGGGAGGTAAGTAAACCCTTCCCCTCTTTTTAGGTTGCCAACATAGCCATATTAAGAGTAAAAAGTTTAAATGTTCGAGGCCTGGGGTCACCCAGGAAGCAAAGCCGCCTACTAAACGACTTTGGGTTTTTAGAATTGGACGCGCACCAGCCCCCATTTTCGACGACTATCAGATGTCTGTATCTGTTAGTTGACCGGGAATGGGAGGTGGAGTAGCAATGGTGTTTAGGAAAGGCCTGAATCTCGAGGTAAGGTCGATCTTCCGGGATCCGGAAGGTAAGTTGGTGGTCCTGAACGTGAGCAATAGCGGAGGTGGTGCCTTTAGACTGGTAGCCGTCTAGGTCCCTGCATGGGACCAAACAGTCCGATTTCTCTAGGCGTCTGGAAACTTTTCTGGGTACGTCTCGTCCTTTGCTGTTAGTAGGGGGCTGGAACGGCATCTTAAACGCGCGCTGGGATTGTGTGGGAGTAGCTGATAGAAGCAGGTGGTGTAAAAGCCTCAAGCACCTGATCAGCCAGTTTCATCTGTCTGAGGGGAACCCACGAGATTTCCCTAATGCACCAGTGTGGAACTGGACAAACCGCCTAGGGTCATCTAGATCGTACATTGACAAGATTTTCACTAGGAACATAGATAGTAATAGTGTAGGCTGTTCACTTTTTAAAACGGTCGCCTATTCAGATCACAAGTTTGTAATTTGTACGGTCGACCTAGATAAGACGCGTAGGTTAGGACCCGGTTAATGGAGGATGAACATGTCGTTTCCGGTACGTAAGGCTTACAGGGAACGAGTCAACAATTTAGTTAAGCAAAAGTTGACGGGAAGGGGTCGTCCACAACAGGTGGTGGTGGTGGTGGTGGTGGTGGTGGTGGTGGTAGGGCTCTCAAAAGAGACATTAGAGTAATTTCGATAGGGTTCAGCAAAAAGTAACGTTAGAAAAATATAAAAGTAGAGGAGCTGTTAGCTAAGCTAGACGAGAATATTTGTAGTGGCATTGCAACTGACGTGCTAGCAGCGAGAACAGCATTAGACCATTTCTTCAATGCGAAACCTGAATGTTGCATTGTTAGAGCTAAGGCGCGTGATCTCAGAAACGAAGGAACTAAAGATGGGCCCGCGTAGCGGAGACGCAGCGTAGCAACAAAACTGCAATTCGGTCTTTGACGGACGGAAACAAACACGAACTGAGCGATTCCAAACAGATGTGTGAGGCCTTTCACCAGCACTTTGCTCGGTTGTTCGTGAAGGAGTAGCGGGTTAGAGACGGTAACGAACTTCAGTCCCTACCTCGATGGCTTGCCGCACCTCTCGGCAGCCGACACTGAGCACTGCGAAAGGGCGATAACTTCAGCCAAAATTCAGGATGCCTTTATCGGCTGCACGAGGTACAAATCACCCTGTCTGGATGGTCTTTCCTACGAACTTTACGTAAATATGCCAGACTTGTTCTCCGATCTCCTCAAAGCGCTCTACTGCAACTGGCAGCAGAACGGGAGTATTCCCAGTTCTGTGAGCCGGGTCGTAGTGACGCTGATAAGGAAAGACGAAAACAAGAGGGAGACAGATAACTTCAGACCCATAACTCTGCTCAATACAGAGTCTAAGATTTTTGGCAAAGTGTTAACTAAGAGGTTGGTGCTTGTCATCGAAAATTTGGTTGGAGATGCACGAACCTGCGCAATCCCGACTAGGTTCATACACGGCAACCTCCACCTCATGCGATACATCATAGAAAGGGTAGGGTGTAAACCTGGCTTCGGTAGAGTTCTGATCAATTTAGGTCTATCGAAAACATTCGATAGGGTTGACCATCGGTACCTAGAGGCTTCCTCAAGGCAGCTGGCATCAGCTCTTTCTTCAGAATTTGGATCACTGCAATGTACAGCGGCATATGCTCGGTGGTCAAAGTTAATGATCACCTCTCGGAACCGTTTCAGATCTCTCGATCGGTCCGTCAAGGGTGCCCTCTCTCCTCCCTTCTGTACGTATTGACGCTTGAGCCTTTACTGCGGAAGCTAGAGCTGCTGCAGGGCATCCCGCTCGAACCGGGACGCGGAAGAGCTGCGTCGGCTTATGCGGACGACATCACTGTGTTGATGTCGGACACATCAGAAATCGAGGTGGCCGGCACATCATTGGAGGAATATGAAAACTTGACGGCAGCAAAATTAAATCCGGAAAAGTCGGTGGGCTTGCAGCTCGGCACCTGAAGAGGCAAGTCCATGCCGTCCAACAGCGTCGTTTCGCACTGGACGGATGGACCAGACCTCCAGATGGATATGATTTGGGACGAGGTGACGAGCACAGCAGCCAGTCTCACCCAAAAATGGGTTGCGGGGAAGCTGTTATTGAAAGGTCGGACGGAGGTGACGAATGAGTACATTGCGTCCGTCATCTACTAACGCCGGACTGTTGTGCCTTGCCCCTGTTCGCGCCTCTTCTTCAAATTCTTGTGGAGGGGACAGGTTTCGTTGGTGAGGAGGTCCATCTTCTGCCATTACCTTCTACGCGGAGGGCTGGGCATGCTGTGGCTAATGTGTAGACATGCGCTGAGGCTGCGGCATCTTCAGATATTCTACCTAAACGGTGAACAGGTGTGGTCACTGTTTGTCGAACGGGGGGCCTTTCCCTAGCTCGTCTCTTTGACTGAGCTGCAGTTCTTGGTCAAGAAGAGACCCAGACAGGATGACTAGCATCTGAAATGTTGGTAAGCACTCAATGACCTCTATCAGGCGGGCAATGCGGTCAGTAGAACATCCACTCCTGTGTTCTATAGAGGGTTAGTGGTGGAAAAGTGCGATTACGCACTCGGAGAGACTCTGGGCATCGACGAGGTCGAACTGGACAGTCTGTTCCGGAAGACTTTCGAGCCGTGTGTGTGTGTGTGTGTGTGTGTGTGTGTGTGTGTATTTGTGTGTACGTGTGCGTGTAAAAGGGAAGTATATGAATGTTTGTATGTATGAAACAGCGTTTGTCGTCAAAATGTAACTGAATTTTTTTTTTTCCTTCTTACACAATTTTGAAATTTTACTCCATATCAAATTGTAACTGAAACAAAATTCATCGTTTTGAATGAAATATTTGCTTTGATAACGATAAAAGGAGAAAATATCATACACAGAAGAAAATCAAAAACGATAATATTTCTTTTCTTCAAGTTTGTTTTAAGTTCTTGCTGAGTGCCTTCCCGGCACCTACAGCAAATAAACTCATTGTGATAATTCACACACCAAATTGTTCAATCCTTACAATAATGGCAGCCACGTACGTCCATTTTGTTCCGTTTGTCCGAAGCCTTCAGTAATTAGATAGAGGAAAAGAAAAGGTGAATTAAATAGAGAGTGAAAGAAAGAGATATTGAGGAAGAGAGGAGAGAGAGTGGGGAAGGCAGACAGAAAGACAAGCTTGTTAAGCTGCTGGTGTTAAGGAAAATAGAAGGTGAATTAAATAGAGAGGGAGAAAGTGAAAGAAAGAAAGGAATAGCTCTGTCCACGTATCTCTCTCTGCCTCATGTTGCCATGTAATCTCTTTTCGAATACTTTTTTCTATCATGTTCGCCGATACAAAACGTCTAGAACAGCTTTTACTCTAACGCTTCATGAAAATAGCTATTCAAAATAGTGTTTCCAGGAGTTGGTGTAATTTTTTAATATTTACCGTTACATGTGAGTACCGTTTCAATAGCTCTGTCAACGTATTCGTTACGCTTTTTAATGTTCCTCTTTCATTCATTCTTATTTGTGAGAACCAAATAAAAACATGTATGTGTGTATGTGTGTGTGCGTACGCGCGCGTGCGTGTAAGTATGTATTATTTCTTTACTACCCACAAGGGGCTACACACAGAGGGCACAAACAAAGACAGACAAGCGGATTAAGTCGATTATATCGACCCCAGTGCGTGACTGGTACTTATTTAATCGACCCCGAAAGGATGAAAGGCAAAGTCGACCTCGGCGGAATTTGAACTCGTTCTGAGTAGCGGCAGACGAAATACCGATAAGCATTTCGCCCGGCGTGCTAACGATTCTGCCAGCTCGTCGCCTTTAGTATGTACGTGAATGTTTGTGAGAAAGTTTGGTTATTTTTATATCTCATGGTGTTTAAATAACATACCAATATTGTCATCATAATGCAATCGCCTATAAAAATGAATGAAAGTTTGTTTTAATATATGTCCTAGTTCAATTCTAATCAAAGTCACTATAGTGCAAAAATGTTGGGTAAGTTTTATGTTTGCATGACAAAACCAAATCTGACAATTTGTTTAGTAGTGATGGGTTGTACGTTCGAAGAATGAAGAGCGCTTCCCTTATACATAATTTACACCTACCTAAGTTAGTGTTATATGATTCGATGGACTATTTCAATGTATAGATTTTGTTTTCTGCTTTGAGCTTATGGATATAGATAGCAAGCATGGTAGCGGTTTTATATTTAGAGTTGATGTGATTTCGATATTTCCGCTTGAAAACAGTGGTGCTACCAATATATATTTTAGGTTGTGCATCTTGTATGAATATCTGACATTTATAAATAAGTTATACTACGCACAATGTCCCGCAAGGGGACAGGAATCTTCTACGCGACAATTGCGTCTTTTTATTGTTTTTTGCTGTTTCGTTTTTAATTTAGATAAATTTGGAGCCGGGATATTAGTTTGTTGGCCAATAGTATTATTTAGATTGTGGGTACCAATTTCAGACTGGGCAATCGTATTGGAGCTAAGAGTTGTGTGTGTTTTATTGTTGGGAAACTGACCAAGATTATTGTGTTTATCTGACTTATTGGATTTAGTTGTCTGTGCATTAATTTTCGATTTATTGATAGAGGATATTATCGATCCTAAATTAGGGGTTGTAGTGTAAAATATTTTCACAGAAAATTTATTGAATACGGAATAATATTTATGATGTTTCGGAAAGTTTGTTTTAAAAATTTTAAAGAAAAGTTTCGGTAACGATTTTATTTGAAGGGAAAGTGGGGGGGGGGGGGGGGCATACCAAACGATTTCATGTTTTCTCGATTTAGATACATTGTTGGACATTGTTATATTTCTATTTAGGGTATCATACGAATTTAATGTGGATTTTTGATATGGTCGGTGTGGTCTTTTGTGTAATTTTGGTTCCTGATTATTTAATTGATTTTCAGTAGAGGTAGATTTCATTCGATAAACATCGTATCCACTTTATACAATTTGATATCTCAAATTATTACGCTTCAATCTCACCAATCTTCTAAACTCAGGCTTAAGAAATCTACCCACACAAACCATTATAACTCCAAAAATGAAACTAGCTTTAACATAAATATTACGCCAGGTCACCCCCTGACGGTCGAGAGTTATTTAACCTCTAGTAATCGGAAAATTAATGCCCATGCGGGGTGGGGGAGGGAAACATGTAATTGTCGAATTAAGGAGTCGTGTCCGCTAGCCGGATCCTGTTTACGTAATAATGTAGTGTATACACAGAGAATAAGAATTTATATAGGCAGCACTGTTGATTTTAAACGTCGATATAGGGCCTATTTGAACTGTTCTACTGACGTAAAATATAAATTTTCTACAACGCTAGCTACGTATATACAAGAACAAAAAAATATACAATACTCATTATCTTGGTCTGTAATAGCAGAAGCTCCCTCCGCCATACAATTAATTACGCGTGTATGTAAATTGTATATTAGAGAGTCCATGAATATTCTTCGTCGATATGATTCTACATCATTAAATAAGTTCTCGAACCATAGATACCGTTCAACATTTAGATATTTTAATAAATCTCGATAAATTAACCATTAAACTTTTAATTATCTATATTTCACTTAATCTCTATACTACTGCCTTCCTGTAACTTCATATTGGTCAATTATTACTTGCTTAACATTAACAGCATTTTCTAAATTGTATTCCCCATAATTCCTGCTATAATATTTTCTCTTCCTGTTTACAGATGCACCTCCCTATATAACTAAATCTCATCTACCCAGTACAACATTGTACGAAATGTGAATCCTGAATAATATACTCGCTGATGAAGGAGGCAGTATCCAATTTTTGGAGTGAAAATACTCTTAAAATCTATGGATTACTGTGCCCCTGAAACAGCTGTAAGAGGATTAAGACCAACAGTTTATCTAAACAGGATTACTTATTCTCTTGGATTATTTACTTATGTTTCTTTAAAAAATCCGGTCTCAACGCTACGATTTTTCTTTATTCTCTCTTTTCTTAAGCTTTTATTTTATTCACCTTTTCGTAAGGGCATATTTATTCTTGAATAATTTTTACAACACCGTTCTCCAACGCCTTTTAATACAACTGTAATATATATCTTTCTACATCTGTACTTTTATACATTAACACTTTTATAACTTAGTCCCATTCATCTATTTATATGTGCATATTAATTTTTTATGCATTTATGTATTCATAGATTTTTAATATGTTCTAATATTTTAATTACTGATACATTTGTATATCTAAAAACTGATATACATGGCAGAATATATGTTGAACCTATTTGAATTCCCCTTAATATTTTTTATAGCTTGGGCTTTCATCTGAGCACTTCAAACTACTACCTATACAATGCACAAAGAAATTTTACTATATAACATGAGATATATATATATATATATATGTGTGTGTGTGTGTGTGTGTGTGTGTGTGTGTGTGTGTGTGTGTGTGTGTGTATATAGTTTTAGGGAAAAGAACCAATGTTCATGAACTCATCGATGAAAATCCACTGTCACATATAGAAAAATTAATACGCTATAGGTATTAGTTAATGTCTAAGTTTCAGTTTGAATTACGAAAAAATATGGATAAGTTCCATTTTTACTTTGCTAAACGATTTTCTACTATTTGAAAATAATATGTATTCTTGTTTTTTATATTATTCATTTGGTTTTTTTAAAGATTGTTTTTAATAGATAACTTATTTAACACTAAATTATTTAGAAGTTAGAGTATTATTTCAACATAATATAAGACTTCGCTTTGAATGGGGCTGGAATATTTTCGATTATTTTTGATTAATAATATTTTATTAATAATTAGTTTTTAGTGTTTACTAGCAGTATAACCCGACGTTGTCCGGGTGTTACTTATTACGCCATCTACGATAAGTCTTGCTAGGTGAAAATCAATTAAAAAAGAAAGCCTTACAATGAAAAAACCCTTATGATGTAAATATGTTCATAATTCAAAAGACGAAATTAATAGGGGAAGTCTGAAGGCTGTTTTGTGTAACATTATTAAGTGTACGTAAATTTCATCCGTCTAATTGGCTATACAAATGCTTGTGCAAAACAACTTTTTGCGCTGCCTTGATTACACATAGCAGGGTAATTCCTTTTCGCAGGAGGTAGGACGGCAATTTCTGATGAAGCAATTGCTGGCGATCTGTTGCTACACAGTTCTGCCAGAATTCTATCAGATTGGGCAGTAGATGATGATGCACCGTTTTGCATTATGTTCAAAGTAACTTCTGGAATGTGGTGAATTGCTGCAGTCTGTTGCTGTCTTTTTAAACCGGTTGCTTTCTTTCCCCAGCAAGCTCTCTTGTTTGGAGGCATAATCTATGTATATATTAAACAGAACAACAAAAGTTATAACAGATGGGAGGGTCGGTAGTTTTCACATTTCGGTGATTTTTCAGATTAACACCCGCACGATTACGTAACCCTAACCCTAAAACCGTAACCGTAAGACTAACCCTCATCGTAACCCTGACCCAAAAACCGTAACCCTAACACCCTAGTGAAAATCGTGCGGGTGTTAATCTGAATAATAATAATAATGACCTCTGCAGATCAAACTCCCAACCCACAACTAAATAACAAAATGTTAGTAAGTATAGAACTTCAGCATTATATATTAAGATGGGCAACACACACACACACTAAAAAAAAATGACAGGTATTTGTATGTATGTGTGTATTAATATGTATTCTGTGTCTATATATGGTAGTAAGTAAATGCGTTTCAAGAAAGATATTAAAAAAATTCAGTTTGCAAGGAATAAATGTTTGACTGTCGATCGTATTTGGAAGAGAATGACAGATATTAGTATGTATGAGTGTGTGAGTTCAAATTCCGGTTAACTTCCCTTAATGTTTGTATGTCTATTTCCTTTGCTCGTTTAATCCTATCCGCAGCTGTGATCGGCCCCTCACAGCACTTCGATTCTCGCCCCGAGAGACGCGGCGCGCCAGCGAGGAAGTCCATGAGGTCCCTCCTACATTCCGGCCCGCCGCTCCACCCGAAAAGCAGGGCGAAATGCTCCTAAAAGACCTTACACATCTCCTCGGGTTCGTTTACCAAGTTCCCCTGATCATTCATCAAAGACCTTATAGTGCTATTATTGCCATGTTGGATCTCTATCACACGGGCCTACCCGTGGCTTTGATTCCTTCCAGTCCTGTTGCACGTTGCTTAGTCCTGACTATGCATCCTTCGAGTTTAGCCTCAAGGTGATGGTTAAGAGCCATTCTCGCAGCTAAAACTCGGGGCGTGGAGCCAGATTCCAGTGCTTCGTCTAGGGCTCTAACTAAAGCCCTTTCTACTTCTTAGCCTTTCTTAGCCACTAACTCTTTGCTATATATAATAGACTCAAATTTTATGGCTCTTTTGAGGGCATACCAGCATTTGTTAATAATGGCACCACACAATGCCCTCATTACTAACTGTCTAATCCGACTCCTGTACTCCTCATAAACCAAAAGTGACTTACTGAGTTTTCAGTAGCCGGATTCCTGTGTAACTTATCTAAGTCTAGCCTACAGGTCACAAATTTGTGATCATTGTAGCTGACATAGTGAAATTGTGGACGACTAACTAAATTTTTGTCAATTTTCCTAATTAGAATCCTGTCAAAATAAGATCTAGATGACCTATCACTATTAGTCCATGTCCACGATGGAGCGTCTGGGACATCTAGTCTGTACGTATCTGCCAGTTGAAATCGACTGAGCAGATTATTGAATCACGGGTTTCCCCTCCTATCAGTAGACGAGCCAACGTAATTTACGCGTGCATTGCAGATTACGTTAAAGTCACCAAAAATTACTATGGTGTGAGACGTCCTAAGAAACTTCTCCGGGCCTCGAAGGAAATAAGACTGCCCTGTTCCCGAGGGAGCGTAGACAGCTACCAGCCTGAAGACCTTATCACTGCTTAGTATCACGTCAATGACGGCTAACTTACCTTCTAGGTCGATGAAGATAGTTCTTGTCTCTAAATCCAGGTTTTTCTGAGCAGGACAGCGATGCCTCTCCCTCCTCTAGATAGGCACGGAGAAATAATTTTCTCGTAACCATTTAGGAGTGGAGAAACCCCGTCACTTACACAGTCTGGACTCTGTGACAACTGCTATATCCATCCTATGCGACCTGTGGTCATTCAGAAAACGACCTTGTTTCCATTCTGTCTCCAGGCCGCGTACATTTAAACATCCGGCATAAAGTGTATCCATAACGTTGTACTCCCGGTTGGAGATGGGGTAGCACTCCCATCCTATTCCTTTGGTTTTCCATCCGGGGCTTGCAGGATGTCGTTGACTAGGCTCTCAAACATTAGTGGGGAAAAGTCTTTCTTCAGAGAGCATATGTCATTTTAAAATCGGTTTGCTAACCTATTATAGTGGGGTGGATGGGAAGGGTCGTTTCTTTCCTTTTCTGGAGTATATCTTCCACCCTTCGCCTTTGGCTCCTTCCATTTCCTCTTCCTCTGTTTGCTCACTTGGTTCTTCATCTGTTTTCTTTTCCTTTTGTTTTTCGACAGGTGGGGGAATCGCTACTTTTTCGTAGAGAGGCTGGAACTCGGCCTTCATGTGGTCTTTTTGGCGACACTTGTAGCAACGAGGCTTCCTCCCCTCTACCGTGACTCGCAGCTTAGTCTCTCCCAACTGTGTAGTTTCTATAATATTTTATAAATCAGCAGGGGCTACTTGTATAATCATCTCGAGGCCGTATCAATTTTGTAATTCCAGCGCTTGGGGTTGGAGGATTGTGATTTTATCGCCCAAGCCGTTTATTATGGCTGCAACCACCCAAGCGGGATCTACTTCGAGTGGGATGTCTCCTACATTAATCTTGGAAGTCGCCTTCCAAGATAAGTAGGTAGGAGTACCACATCCGCCGTTTTTAATGGTGTCGTCGACGCTTGTTTCGCCTTTTCTTCCCTTTTAAACCGGACTTCTATTGTAACATACTTCACTCTTGTGAGGTATGCCACGTCATTCCAAACTGAACGGAGGTACAACTCCACCACCTCTTTACTCGCATTGTCCAGTTTTTTTTTTTATAACAAAACGACTTGTAAATGACTGTGCATCGTAGGGCATTATGAGTGGTTTCACTGGGAGGGGTAACCACAGTTTTTCTCCCCTCCTTTTTCGTCATTCCTTTTATACTTTCGTAACTTGTCACTTCTGCAGTTGATTAACTTTTTTGAAATAGTGGCTGCTGCTGCAAAATTGCTTCCTTTATTTCCCTGTATAAAATTTTCATCTTATTTTAATCATAGATTTTACTTACTTTTTTTTTACCGGTTGACGTATGGTATTAGGTCGCCATAGTCCACTCTACCTCTGATCCCAATGGGTCATTGTGCGAACCAAACAGTTCTTTCAATTTTGTATATCTCTCCTTGTCAATTAAAATACATTTTTTTAATTTTCCGAGTGCTCTTCAGCCAGCAATTTCACTCTGATCACCGACTTAAATTTGGTGATCTTACGCTCAATTGCCGTGCTTTTTGAATATGTCATTATGTATGACATGTGTTTTCGGGGGGCGGGGGGCGGGCTGTGTGTTGTGCTATCTGCAATTGTGACTGTTTTCTTCTCTAGTGAGCCGGGGCTATCTGGGACGGTTTCTCTTCTTTTTTTGTGTGTGTGTTTCTGGTGGTGATGTATGCTGTGTGAGCAGGTCTAATATATTATGTCTCGTCTTCCGTATTAATATTTTCCTTCTACTTTTTGTTGGTTTTCGGGGGTGAACCCAAAGTTCTATTTCTCTTACTTTTTGTAACCTCGACGAATTCCTCCTCGTCTTTATCCTCCGTGTTTTCTTCCTGGGCTGGGACTGTCCTCGGTTCATTCAGGTTTTCGTATAATTCGTTGTTTAACTGGGGGCACTTTACTTTGATGTGCCCCTTTTCTCCACAGTGATAGCAGGTGGGTGGTCGTCCCTCTTCCACCACTCTTAGCTTTCTGTCATCTGGTAGCAGCACCTCCTCTGTTATCTCATTTAAGTCTTCTTGGGTGGCCTGGATAACCATTTCCAGGCTGTAACCTCAACAATTCAATTTCTTGGTTCTCGTCTAATATATCAGGTGCTACTAGCTACACCTCCTCTATTTCAGGCAGCACTCTGCCTATCCTGATCCTCGTGACTCTTTTGCCGCAGTAGGTCGGCAGGAGTACCCATTCTTGTGACCTTAGGGGTACAATAGAACGATTTATTGCCTCTTCTTCAGTGGCAAACATAACCCCAACTCTGCTACACTTCCTTCCTCTGGTGTAAAATGTCGCTACATTTTTCACTCGTTCCAAACACTTTTCGATGGCCTCTTCCGCCACCATCTCTATCTTTTTACTATTTAAGGACAGCGTTCTATGGAACACTGTCCTCCTTCTAGTATTGTTGGTCACTTCCTCTGGTGGGATCAACCTTAAACTTGACCTCTCCTTCTGGATTAGTTCCTTGTACGTCTCCAACTTCTCCTGGTCAATTTGTACCTCTCGCACCTCCAGCGAATTCGTTGCGGTAGTGCTGCGACTTCCCGCCACCGAAGCATAGCTCCCGGCATGGAGTTGTTCCGGTGAACAACTCATTTTTTTCAATTCTCTTTACCCCTAAATGAGGAAAAGAAAAACAAACAAAAACACAGGTCGGTAGGCGAAGCAGTAGCAATATTCAGCAACAGCAACAATATTCAACAACAGTAACAGTATTCCGCAGAATTCAACAGTAAGCACAAAGCCTTCAAATAAAAATCACAACTAACTCAGTCAGAAATGATTGGAACAAATTTCTTTATTGACCACTAAGGGTCTTACGAAAAGGGAATAGCACAAGCAAAGACAAAACAGTACAAAGTGGGGACAAAAACATGAAACCAATGAAGGTGAATTTATACAATAATGGGGGTGAAATGGCTACCCAAGCCCCATTCTCGAGTAGTTACATTTAACTGGGTTTTTTTAAAAGTTTTTAAATCTTATTTTAATCGTATATTTTATTTACTTTGCCGGATGACGTATGTCATTAGATCGTCGTAGAGTATCGTACTCTACCTCCGATCCCAAAGGGTCAATGCTCGAGTCAAACTGTTCTTTCACCTATGTGTATCTTTCCTTGTCAATCAGAATACCGTTTTTGCTTTCTTCAGCCGGCAATTTCACTCTGATCACCGACTAAATTTTGGTGATCTTGCGCTCAACTACTGTGTATGTCATTATATATGACTTGTGTTTTCTGAGGGTTTTGAGACCCATCACTCTACTTAACGCAGAGTTGAAGATTTTGGCCAAGGTATTAGAAAAATGGAAGGCGCGTGTCGTGGGAAGAATCATCGGGGAGACACAAACTTGTGCCGTTCCTGACAGATCCATACACGACAATCTCCACCTTCTTCGCTACACCCTGGAGAGGATCAACAGGTCTCCCGGCAAGGGTGGGGCGCTGGTCCATTTAGACCAGTCCAAAGCTTTGACAGGGTTGACCATCGATTAAGAAGAATTGGAGCGAGGTGATGAGCAGGGTGACCCACCTAACTCAGACTTGGTGGGAGTGGCGGCTATCTCTGAAAGGAAAGGTGGAGGTCGCAGGAGTGTTTATCGCTTCTGTGATTATCTACTGCCTAACCGTCGTGCCTTGCCCCCGTTCGTTGCTGATCAAGTTAGAACGGCTACTCTTCCACTTTTTGTTGAGGGGTAGAAGTCCTTTTGTAAAGCGCTCTGTCTGCATCTATGACTCTACCTGGATGCTGAACAGGTGTGGTCTCCGTTCGTTCGGTCGTTACTGCCTGTGCTTACTAGCTTGAATAAGCTAGGACCTTGGATCAAGTGCAGACCAAAGTTAGGTGCTTGGCAAGCGGAGTGTCGTGAGGCCCTCAAGCTTCTCTATCACACGGGCAACGCCAGCGGCTGGGGTTCCACCACATCTTTCTATAGAGAGTTGGTAGAGGCTCAGTGTGACGACGTCCTGGAGGAGATTCTAGGCTTCGTTGATGGTCAACTAGCCGGCCTGTTCCGAAGGACATTCGGGCTAGGACTCTTGGATAACTTCCAAAGATCCCCGGCCTGGCAGTGTTACCTAGGAGTCTTACCAGTTCGTGATAAACTCGCAAGGCATGGTGCCCCTTGCGCACGCACGTGTCCAAGATGCGAGCAGGATAGGGAAACCGTTAGTGCACGTAATTTTGCAATGCCCCAAAATCTCAGAGATGTGGGTTTACGTTGAACATCTGCTGTCACAGCTGGGAAGAGTACAACTGTCTTCCGAGTCGATTGTAAAGATTGTTCCTCCTTCCTCTTTTAACAAAGAAGGCAAGGCTTGTTTTCTCGCGAAAAGAGCGGTATGGAAAACCCGCGTGAAGGGAATTGTGACAGGCACATTAATCTCCAACCTTGGACTGGTCCATTACTTTATCTACCACCTTAAGAGGAAAATAAGGGTGGAAAGAAAATGCTTGTTATCTTTTGTATATGGAAAAAGATGGAAGGCTGTGGCGAGTTTGTTGCGAATGAATGAACAGACATAGTGTATCCATAAGGTTATACTAAAGGTTACAGTGATGACATGGAGATTGTGGAGTCGAGGCAAAACCCGTCCCCCCGCTTCATTGCTTGTGTATTTGTTTTACTTATCCTTTGATTATCATTCGATTATATATTTTTTTTACTTTTCACCTCTCTGTAAAAACTTTAGCACCATCGACCTCATTTGTACTGTCCCTCTGTGTTTGACACCATGTGGCAAATGAAGAAAAGTTGTTACAATCATCTGAAATGGAATTGTCAAAGCGCGATATTCGAGCAATTATGCTATTCAACTTCAAAAAAGGACGTAAAGCAATCGAAACTGCTCACGATATCAACGAAACGTTTGGTGAGGAAATGACCAGTGAGTGGTCAGTTCGAAAATGTTATAAAAGATTTCGCAATGGAGACCTGAGTCTTGAAGATCGTGAACGTAGTGGACGCCCATCTGTCATCGATGTCGGTCAATTAAAGACCGTCATTGAGAAAGATCCACGTAAAACCACTCGAGAACTGGCAAAGGAACTTCAAATTAGCCAGCAAACTGCCTGCAACCATTTGCATGAGACCGGAAAATCAAAAAAGGACGACAAATGGGCACCTCACGATTTGAATGAAAATCAGAAAATGCACAGATATGAAATTTTCTTGTCGCTTCTTCTCCGTAACCAGACCGATTCATTTCACGACCGTATTGAAACTTGCGATGAAAAGCGTATTCTGTACAATAATGTACAATACGCTCTTCGCAGTGGTTGGACCAAAATGAAGCACTGTAAACCTTCCCAAAACCTGAGCTCTTCAAAAAGGAGGTTATGGTGACTGCTTGTTGGTGTACTAAGGTGACTATTTGATGGTGCACTGCTGGACTCATCCACTATAAACTTCTTAAAAACAGGAAAAACCATTACTGCAGAAGCATATTGCCATGAAATTGCCAAAATGAACGAAAAACTGCTACTCCTCCGTCCCAGACTGGTCAACAGAAGAGAGCCAATCAATCTTCATGACAATGCTCGACCACACGTTTCACTAATGACGCTCCAGAAGTTGAGGGAACTTGGCTACGAAGTTGTCCCCCACCCAGCTTATTCCTTAGACCTTTCTCTCACCGACTACCACTTTTTCAATCACCTTGATGGTTTCCTGCGAGAGAAGTTCAAAAATCAAACCTATTTGGGAAGTGCATTCAAAGAGTTCATTAGCTCCAGAACTCCAGATTTTTCTGTTACCGGAATGAACAAACATCTAACTCGTTGTCAAAGAAGTGTTGATTGCACTTAGTCCGATGAATATAATTTCAGCATTGTTGAAATATATTGTGATGAATTTCAGGTTTTAAAACGTTGCTTGCTTTTTACTCAGCTTGATATATATATATCCCAAACAAAAGGTAAACTGTTTTCACTTTAAATTTTTATAAATTTTTACTAATATTTGATGAGATTTATAATCGAAACCGGTACTATTCTGTATTTTCCTTTTATAATTTTTATATTATTTTATCAAATTCTTTCTGAATTGGAATGTCTCAGATTTACTTCTGTGCTATTTCCATCTCCATCTTTTATATATATATATATATATATATATATATGTGTGTGTGTGTGTGTGTGTGTGTGTGTATGTGTGTGTGTGTGTGTGTGTGTGTGTGTGTGTGTGTGTGTGTGTGTGTGTGTGTGTATGAAAACAGGTTGCGATGGGTATTTGAGGACATTTCATTTTTAGTTCATTACACCTTCAAATTATTTAATGTACCATTTTACTTTTTCAGATAATTCTTTCAAGATATCATGCTAACTCAAGAAATGAAAAGACATACAGTAATAGTTGCTATACATGCAAACCACAGTGATTTAGAAATTAGCTACTTTCTAAATGCTGCAAGATCATTTGTATACAAAGTTCGGTTGGAATTGGAGGCATGTGATGGTTATGTTTCACTTGTATCAAAGAGAAAAAGACATTCACAACACTCAGGCACTAAAAGGACACCGTAATTTATTCAACATGTTCAAAACATTATCGATGAAAACCCCAAAAGATCAATGAGGTCCATTGCTAAAGAACTTAGACTGTTAGAGTGGACTATCAGAACTGTGGTACATCGTGATATTCGATACTAGTCTTATGTAATGAGGAAAGGCCAATTGATGTCTGCAAAGACACACGAAAACCGTCTCATCCGTTCAAAACAGTTACTAAACAAAGTGAAAAAACCCTCATGAACAAGGCATGCTTTGGTTTTTCTTTGACAAAATAACTTTGATCAGGATCAAAAGTTTATCAGAAGAAATGAAAATTTAGGAGTAGTGAGTAGCGAAGGTCATGTGATGCTTCCCCACTTCTTTCCACAGGGTCTTAGAAGTAATGCTGCTGGATACATTGAGGGACTGGAAACTGTTATAAAGCTCTGGATTGATGACGTATGCAATGGAAGGCCATACGTGTTTCAACAAGACTCAGTGACTTCTCACAAAGCCCTAGTCACCCAAGAATGGTTGTAAGACAATCTTTACGATTATACAATACCCAATATGTGGCCTCCAAACTTGCTAGATTGGAACCTCATGGACTACTATGTCTGGAGCGCTGTTGAAAGGGAGACAAATCATCATCCTCATAATACCAAAGGCTGCCATTGTCCAGGTTATCTCCGATATGAATAAGGACCATATAATGTCAGCATGCCAGCGGTTTCAGTTCCGCATTGAAGCAGTCATCGAAGTCCATGGCGCTTTCATAGAATAATTTGCTTTAAAAATCATTATCAGGACTAATTGCACAAATGTTTATTCAAATACATATTGATTTATGCTGAAATATAGTTGTTTTATTGTATACCAAAACTGTCCTCAAATACCCCTCACACCCTGTACATATATATATATATATATATATATATATATATATATATATGCATATACATACATACATACATACATACATACGTATGAATGTATATATGTATGTGTTGTTTGCTGCCTAGTAAGCTTCAGCGATGATGCGCATGCACTAGTTCAACTATAGTCAGCAATATTAAAGCCAGCATCATGATAGTAGTTACCGAAATGGCGGCGTGCGTGTATCTTCGTTAGTTTGGGTGCGTGCGAATATGTGCATATGTGTGCGAACTTATGCATGTGTATGTTTGTGTGTGTATCTTTAAATGTATTTTCGCAGACGTGCACAAACTTTTCACTATCCAACTGGAAACTTAATTCCTTGAAACAATTTAACCTTATAATAATACTATTTCCACCTCCTCATACTCTTCCCCACTTTATTTTCACCATCCTCATCACGGTCTACACCACCACCACCACCACCACCACCACCACCACCACCACCACCACCACCACCAAAGAAACATAACTCTGCATTAACCGTACATTACTTGAAACAGTTTAATTGTATTACTGTTTATTTTGTAATCCCCGCTTTCTTTCTCATCCACCTGCTTCTCCACCCCTACACCTCTTATCGTAAATGGCGTAAGTTCATGTGTTTTATTATGCAATTATTTTCGTTTATAGTTTCATTCTCTTAAATAAACAAATCAATACTGGAATTTATTATTTTACAAAAGGCACTAAACAGATCAATATCAAATTCATTATCTGATTTTACTATCGAAATGATTATCTGGAAATTTGTTTTATCTTCATTGATCAAATTTTCTATCAGACTCTATATTTTATAATATCGTTTTTATATACCACCAGTATAATATACGAGACAAGAACCACATATGATAGACTTTTACATTCAACAGACGCAATTATTTTTAAATTATAAAAATTTATGCAGTTACGCAATTTTGTTCTGTAAAGTAGATTGATTAATATCTACTTATTGAAAGCTTTTATCGAGTCTTCGTTTTTGCAATTTTGCTATTCAACTCCAAAAAGGACGTAAAGCAGCTGAAACTGCTCGCGATATCAACGAAACTGTTCGGTGAGGAAATGACCAGTGAGTGATCAGCTCGAAAATGGTTTAAACGATTTCGCAGTGGAGACCTGAGTCTTGAAGATCGTGAGCGTAGTGAACAACCATCTGTCATCGATGTCGGCCAATTAAAGACTGTCATTGAGAAAGATCCACGTAAAATCACTCGAGAACTGACAAAGGAACTTCAAGTTAGCCAGCAAACTGCCTGCAACCATTTGCATGCGACCGGAAAATCAAAAAAGGACGACAAATGGGTACCTCACGATTTGAATGAAAATTAGAAAATGCACAGATATGAAATTTTCTCGTCGCTTCTTCTCCGTAACCAGACCGATTCATTTCGCGACCGTATTGAAACTTGCGATGAAAAGTGGATTCTGTAGAATAATAAAAATCGTTCTTCGCAGTGGTTGGACCAAAATGAAGCACCGAAAACCTTCCCAAACCCGAGCTTTTCAAAAAGGGGGTTATAGTGACTGTTTGGTGGTGTACTTCTGGATTCATCCACTATAAACTTCTTAAAACCAGGAAAAACCATTACTGCAGAAACATATTGCCATGAAAGTGGCAAAATGAACGAAAAACCGCCACTCTTCCGTCCCAGACTGGTCAACAGAAGAGAGCCAATCATTCTTCATGACAATGCTCGACCACACTTTTCACTAACGACGCTCCAGAAGTTGAGGAAACTTGGTTACGAAGTTGTCCCCCACCCAGCTTATTCCTTAGACCTTTCTCCCACCGACTACCACTTTTTCAATCACCTTGACGGTTTCCTGCAAGAGAAGGAGTTCAAAAATCAAACCAATTTGGAAAGTGCATTCAAAGAGTTCATCAGTTCCAGAACTCCAGATTTTTGTTACCGGAGTAAACAAACTTCTAACTCGTTGTCAAAGATGTGTTGATTGTAATGGTACTTTGATGAATAAAATTTACTGTTATATACTATTCTAAGAACACTTTCCCACCCATCAGAGAGTAAAGAGTAAAGATAGGATGTAGCAGTCCAAAGACTCGTTAACGCTGTAGCGCTAACTTGACTCTAATCGGAAGCTCTTTTAGTCTTAATACTTATTTTAACTAGCTGAGTAGACTGCAGCAACGAGAGGTAAAATGCCTGGCTCGGAGTAAGATCGAACCCATGACCTTCTTTATGATCGAGAACTCTCTTGCCTAGCCACTAGGCTACGCGCTGTTCCAGCTACCAGACGGAACACCTATAACAAAAACGCTTACATAATAGTAGTAGTATCAATAACATCATTAAATCTAAATATCATTGTTAGGACTACAACATTAATAATAAATACAGATGAACAACTTACAGGAACAGAATGAAACGAAAGGCAAAATATAGTATTGCTGACGAGTTAGTGCGCCGACTTGACCAACACCGTCTAGCATGTTTCCGCTCAGCCTCCGAGCCTCACAGCAGACTTTTCCTCAATGCGGTGCCATCACTCGCAACTCGCACTCTGCTCGATGCCGACTACCTGCGCATCAGCTTTTCCTTGAGGCTTGGTCTCCAGATCTCTGAGCCTCACGAATGCCGCTGCAAATCCATTGTGGATTCTTTCGGCCTCCACCAAGTCATGCCATCATAGTGCCGCCCACTTTGCACGCCATGCCGCCCTGAACAAGATCATAAAGTATGACCAAGACGCCGCAGATTCCTCTTCCCAGCTCGAGCTAGCGGGACTAGACCGAGGGGGCGGTAGAAGGCCGGACGATGTGACAATTCTCCCGTTCCGTGGCGGTAGGCCTCTCATCTCTTTCATGTGGGATGTCACATGCTGTGACAACTTCTCCAGCGGTAACTTGGTGTTGTTAGTTACCAGCCCAGGTTCCGTTGCTCGTAAGGCTGAGAGAAAAAAAGACTTGTAACGGAGTGGTTATGTTGAAGATGAAGATGTTGATGCTGATACTAATGCTGATGCTAATGTTGACGCTGATACTACCTCCACGAAAGAAGGACACTGGCCGAAGTTGTTGATAGCATATTTTATTCACCGTTATATATTATGTAAAGCCAAACCACGACAGACAGGCATGTCTATAAACAATCGGAATGCATGCTGTGTATCGAGAGTTATATTTCTTGAAGGAGTGTTGCTGTTTTGTTTTTGCCAACGTCTAGATGGTAGAATAGGGAATAGAGAGTGATGGAGTGCTTGAAAGTTTAAAATATAGATAGCATGAGACTGACATGTCCCTTGTCAATTTACCAGCAGTCGATAGATAGAGTGACGTTACTGAAGCGAAAGCTGAGCGAATAAGAAACTGAGAGAATGGCAGACAATTGTATTTGGTAAGATACTAGCTCTGGCTCTTTGTCGGTACCTCTATGTTGACGGTCGAGTTCTCTCTGCCTTTTCTTCTTAATGAACGCCTTTATTTATAGGGGTATACACCGGCTAGAAAAATGGATATACCATTATAATGATAGTTAAATCAATGTAGGTTACTTATTATCAATCTGAACTTCTTATGCACATGTAGTAACGCCGTGCGCATGCGTAGTCTCACGCATGCGTGGAATTCAACATCCAAGCTTTCCCGCTTTATTCTGTCTCTTTCTTGCTGGCCAGCGATTGAGCAAGGACGTGTCTAGCTGTCTCTCCATCTTTCGAACTCACGCTAGACAGCTCACATCAATATACCAACGTCCCAACAACCATGTTCTCACACACCGAAGGCGTCTCAACAAACAAGATGAAAGATGTATATTTTCCACCATGAATAAATATTGTTTGTGTTGATAGTTTGGAGTTCTGCGTTGCCGTTAATTCCTAATTTAATATAGGAAAGTCAGGTGTACATCTAATGATGTATAACCCACTTTCCTATAAAGTGGTGACCCCGACGTGAGAACAACTGCAGCATGGATTCTGGACTACCAACCTATAACTGGTGACCCCGACTAAAGAACAAATGCGGCCATGGAGACTGAACTACCAAGCAACGATGACCACCAACATCTCCAACCATAGTCAACACGACTTACTATGTACACCGAACTAAACCACCGCGGCAAATCTCTCTCTTCGATTCTGTTAGGTGACTTAGCTTCACCACGATAATAAACAGACAAGAATTACAGCCGGCGATTACTTCCAATTGTGTACTCAAGAACTTGGTATAAAACTCTCACGTGCACTGACTTTCTATCTGCTGTAATATCTCACATACATATAGACGGCCTGTCTTTTATTATGTTCTTATATGTCGCATTCACACTCTCACATACACATACATCTTTTATGCCACACTAAATATCTCTTGTTATTCATTTTATACGGTTGTGTTTATCATCTTCTATCGTCTCCCTTTTACTGGCCATATGTTATCGTAGTATAACATATCATGTATATCATCTTTGATATATTATTTTGTGTTCGACCGTGTGACACGTTTAAATAAAAGGAGTCCTCTGTTTTTCCATTCGTCACCATTTCTCCTTGTCGTCACTGTAAAACTGGACATCATTACCACCGTCAACACCATTACCACCACACATACAGAACACAGCTATATTACAGTTTCTGCGCCGAGGTCTTCTCCATCAATGTACTGTCTACCACAATGTCGTGCGCCAACAACCCCACCACCAAGTACACAAGCAACCAATATCAACACACTCGGTTTTATCTTCACTGTATGAGCGGATTATCTACTCACGGACAACAGTCAGAACTAACCGACTAGGATATTTAATACCAGGTAACAGGTCGCAACTAGCATCCGACGCTCAACTACAGCTCTGCTCACTGACCACGACTTCCTGCGTATTAACATTCCAAATCTCCTTGTGTAACTTTTATAGAATATTCCGTAACAGGTAACAGGCCTCAACTAGCATCCGACGCTCAACTACAGCTCTGCTCCTTTGACCACAACTTCCTGCGTATGGACATACTATAATCTTGTGTAACTCTTATACGAACTGGATTTTTTTCTCTACAGACACTTTTACTATGTTCTGTGTTTTTTTTCTCTCTCACACACACACTTGTGCACTCATATATTTTCTTTCCTTTCAGAAACATTGCATGCATGTATCACACGAGTGTACATTTCATTTCTTCCATTTTTCTTTGTGTGTGTTTGTGCTACATCTTGTGGGTGGTTTTCAGTGGCCATCCTGCCTCAGGCGTTCCAACAAAAAAAAATTATATTATCGTGCGTTCCACACTGGCGAGGGGAGCCCTGTAGTAACGCCGTGCGCATGCGTAGTCTCACGCATGCGTGGAATTCAACATCCAAGCTTTCCCGCTTTATTCTGTCTCTTTCTTGCTGGCCAGCGATTGAGCAAGGACGTGTCTAGCTGTCTCTCCATCTTTCGAACTCACGCTAGACAGCTCACATCAATATACCAACGTCCCAACAACCATGTTCTCACACACCGAAGGCGTCTCAACAAACAAGATGAAAGATGTATATTTTCCACCATGAATAAATATTGTTTGTGTTGATAGTTTGGAGTTCTGCGTTCCGTTATATTTCTAATTTAATATAGGAAAGTCAGGTGTACATCTAATGATGTATAGCCCACTTTCCTATACACAGAAAGTCATGACTCACATAGATCAGCGTTCCTTTTTGACAGGACAAAGGGATGCATTGCTAGAAAGAATTTCCAGACTCGATTTCGAATCTCAATTAGGGAAAGAAATTCTATTTCCACATTACCTCCTCCCTAGGAAAGATGCATGCGTGTGTGCAAAAAAAATAAAAATAAAAATAATAATAAAATAAACATTTCTAAAGGGAGCGAAAAATGTACGTGCAAGAGAATGTAACAATACATAGGAATGACAAAGTTCATACAAAATATAGTTCGTTGTTTGAATTGAAATAAAATATTCAGTCAATTCCACTAGGATAGAACTCAAACAGAATCAATCTTAATTGAACACAATTAAGAAATCGTCTGTATAAAAAGCGTTTTCTGTTTCATTGTTAATAAATTGTTTTTTCTGCGGCAGAGTCAATTGGGTTATGTGTGCAGAAATTGTGTATAAGCATGAAAATGTTTTGACATGTAGAATCAGATGCTTTCAATGACATTTCCACAAACTGACAAGGTATCGGTCGCTCTCTGACAGATTTTTGGTCGTGACTGTGGAAGTTGAGACCTCCGGTGTCTTTGGTCCTCGGACCATATCCCTGCTCACCGCTATCGAGACAGAAATTGCTGTCCGCAAATGCGAGCTCCGCGAGCCAGAGTGGCTGTTCCAGCGCATCTCCCTCGCTGTCCTCCGGGGCAGTGCCTTTTCCATTTTGTCTGCTGCTACCATGAGAAATGTTACTATATTGTGAGAGGCAATATTCTCCATATGTGAGTAATACAAACAGAAGGGGGAAAACATCAACATCTTTGAAAGATATTTATTATTACTGTAATGTGAATAGAATTATTTCTAGAAGAGCAAAAGCAACGCCTGCATAGATGACTTGTTTACAGTGATCAAATGTTTGTGCTGTACATTAGCTCACGCTGAAAGGCAACCGCAGCATTAGATAACAAACTGGCGGAGTCATTAAAGTGTCAGATAAAATGATTTGCGGTGTTCGTCCCAGTACTCTGCGCTCTAAGTTCAAATGTCACGGAGATCAACTTTGCCCTTTCTTCTGTCGGAGGTCAGCTAATAAAGAGCCAATCTAGTATAGGGGCCAGTTCTTCTCTTCCTCCTCCCCTCTCTCTCTTTCTATATATATATATATAGATAGATAGATAAAAATTTGTTATGGTCAAACTCAGAGTCGATTGGACTCTAGTAGGTTTACAAAAATAAATATCCAAGACAAACCCTATGTCAAGACGACGCTCCTACGATTCCATTAGGAGTTAAAGGTACAAATTAAGGTGAACATAGTGTGGAGAACGACCGTGCGAACCAAAGGAGAATGGCGACGAACGGAAGAGGCTCTTTTTAACGCGTCGCACGGTTGACACAAAAACATACTATATGACATGCGAGGGCTCACATGTGTAATACCAGTAAGGAAAGAAAGAGAGAGAGAGAAACAACCGTTAGGTATATAGAGAGAGTAAGTTTATTAACATAGTGAAACTGTGTGTCTATGTGTGCGTGCATGCGGCAGTATAAGTAATACAATACATAAGACAGGCCTTCTTGTATAAGAGTGTGTATACATAAATGTGTGTATGTGAATGAGAAACACAGAGCATAGAATAAGTGTCTTTAACATAGACTATAAGAGCCCTGAACACAAGATAAGAAAGTACCAGTTCATAGAAGAATTTCACAGTAGGTAGAATGTTCGTACGCAAGAAGTTGTGGGCGAATAGCAGAGCTGTGGTGTCACATGCTGTGTGTGAAGTTGAGCGTCGATGCTGAGCTGGCAACTTGGTACAGAAGGTTCTCGCAGGTTGTTCTGACTGTTATCTTCATGGTGGAAACAATCCACACAAACAGTGTTGAGAAGGAACCGAGGTTACTGTTGTTGGTGTGTACTCTGGTGGTGGTGTTGGCGCTGGCGACGACATTGTAAAAGACAGCAGATTAGTGGTGTTGACGTCGTCGCTGGAAACTGGCTGGAGCTGTGTTCTGTGAGATGGTCTACGACTAGACGTGAAAAGGTCTGAGGTCGCGACAAACTGGCGTGGATAAAAGGCTTATTTATAGATAAAAAAGGGCTCACCGGAAAAGGCAGAAAGACTCTCTCACGTGACCTTAACAGAAGGCCACGATTGGTTGATATGCACCCTGGCGCGAAACAGAATTGTAGACAAATGCCGCACAAATAAGAGCCAATCAGGGTGGTGGACACAACGGTCCAAGCGGGCCGAAGCTAGATGTTAGCCGCTACGTTATCATTTGTAAATAAATACCCGAGAGAGAAGGCTCTGCTACAATAGAAAAACCTAGAGCATACTTTGGTGCTCAGTATAGTCTTCAACTAGGCAGAGACATCCTGTGTGCCGTAGTTTTGCTCTATCTGAACTGACCTAGGGGTAAGCAACAACTAATATTTTGACATCGATGCCTTTGAGTTTGATTAAATTCAATTCTATGTCGAAGATTCGGTCAAATAGCTCTGCTATGCAATTGCTCTGCAAGTGCAGATTATAAGAGTGCTACGTTAACTTAGTTTGTTTATATTATTCTGATCAACAGCGTACATTACTTAACAGCAATTTCCATTTTTAGGTTCTGAATCAAAATTAAGTGCCGTATTTGCTGGTATATAAGCCGCACCCGTGTATAAACCGCCCCCCGATTTTCGATCCCCGACAGGGGAAAAACGTGGGGGAAACCAGGAAATTACTGGGGCTAGTGAAAAGGGAGAAATGCAGGATGAATGGGATGAATACAAACTTCAAGTTCATGATGATTTCATACTTAACAAACATTTCCGACTGCAATCATTGATATTCATAACTATTAATGGAAGAAGATAAAGTCCAGGTTTTAAATGCAAAAGATAATAAGAGAACGTCTTTTTATTATGTGTGTTTATATGATTTATTCATACTGTGATCTTTATATTCTTTCTTGAAAATGTGTGGTCCTAAAAAAGACCGACCCTAATGGGTTGAGACTTCACTCAAAGCCTTATGAATCGTTCGTCGTCAGACGACCCGTTGAAAATCTCGTAGAGTTGATCGTCTATATATGCCAGTTCATTCTCGTCATCGCTGGAGTCAGAAGAGTTGGGAGAGATGATGTCGTCTTCCCACAAGATGTTATCTTCTGTGCCGTCGAATGCGTTGGATATGCAGCACTTCAGGAAAGCCCGCTTGATGATACCTTCAGGATCCACTTGTAGATGGTCCCCAAATCGACTTTTTTCGTACGCCCGGTCTTTCACGTCTCCTTCGGTGCATTGGCCATCCAACCCTCCCAGCGATGCTTGAGACGGTCCTTAAACGGTTTGTTGACTGTAACATCAAAGGGTTGAAGAAGGGATGTCATTCCCCCAGGGATCATTGCCATGTCAATGTTTAGATGACGTATCTTCGCTTTGGTTTCTTCTGACTTGTGGCATCTGAATGCGTCCAGAACCAGGAGACTCCTTTTCTGATGCAGTCCACTGATGCGCCACCCCACACTGCCCGAAGCTAGTCTTCAATGAGTGCCTGGTCCATCCAACCTTTCGCTTGGGCTCGAACGATGACCCCTTCCGGAAACTTGGCGTTTTTGAGTAGTGTCTTCCTCTTGAAGACGACGTACAATGGAAGCTTTCCCCCGTCAGCCGTGCAAGCCAGCATCACCGTAAAACGCTCCTTCTCGTGACTCGTCGTGACGATTTTCACTATCTTCTCTCCCTTCTCAGCAACAGTTCTCGCTATCGGAAGATCGAACATGAGGGGAGTCTGGTGCGTTGCCGATGCGGCTCAGAGGGTATTTATGCCGTTTATGCAGATTGATGTTAATCACTGGAACCGCTCAGTCTTCTCATCGAGATCTGGCAGCCGCTGTGCAATGTGGGTGCGACGCCTGGTGGACAGATCATGCCTGCGCATAAACCGGAAAGCCCATGATGTGCTGGAACAGAAGTCTCTGACACCGATGTCTATGGCGATCTTCCTTGCCTCGATTCGAAGAGTGAATGTCGACAACGCGAGTTTCGCCATCCTCTTCTCCCTCACTCATCCGAGAAGCCTCTCCTCCAATTCCAGCCACTGCGCCGTATTGCCCCTCATCGCTTTCTTCTTGGGCATCGACTCGATTGTGGCCTTATTGGAGTGCCATCGTCGGACAACAGATTCATTAACCCCGAAGTGATGGCCTACTGCACGATTTCCAAACTCCTCAGCAAGCCTGGAAACTTAGAGCTTGAAGAAAGCTGTGAATGCTCGTCTCGGCATGATGACTTGGCCGTCGTTGAACTTGAAGAGCGAAGTAGATGAGTTGCATGGAGCTTGAAGAGCGGAGTAGACGAGTCAGTAAAGCTAATTATGGTCTAAACAATAGGATGTAGCTTGAGAGTTTCCCTTGATCATTTCCATTTTCTTTACGTATTTACGTAGATATATTACAACAAACCAATGCACTTACCAGTACTTTAAGGTACGGTAATGAAATTCCAGTTGACTTGATTTGTACCCCTCTGTAGCACTGGTAATGGCGATGAAACTTAACTTTCCCAGTTCAAGATGATTCTGAATAAATGCACTTATCTCCCCTTATATGAAATAATTTTTCATATTCCATTTTAATTTACTTGTTAACTAGTAAATACATTTCATCAATCACGTTCAAGAATAAATCACAGCTCTCCCTCTCTCTCGTTTCCCTACGCAGCTAGATAAGTCATACATCCGGATCATCGGCGAGATAAGTCATACATCCGGGTCATTGAACAATAGTTGTTTACGTCGTAGACTTAGGGATTAACGAACTCGTAGATATTTCGCGGTAAATCAGAGGGTGATTGGAAATTGCGATCAGCTGTCAATTATAGTGCATTTGTTGGACAAAAGGTAAGTCTTTACAGAAATGATCGCTACTTTTCTACCGGCACACGTCCCTCTTCTACAGGGCTTCAACACCATCGGAGCGGAAGCTGCGATTGAGACGACACCGGCGCAGTTTGGCTTGAAATGCGTAATATTATAAAAGCGTGTGACGGACAAAATAGACGATGACACTGAAATAAGAATATTTAAAGTCTTTTTTAAACTAGTTTTAACGGCAAGAATTGAAAGGGGAGCTAGTACCACGTGAATCTTGGATAATACATGAAATAGTGTTCGAGTTTTAGATCGACATTTCCTTGTTAGTTGGCACTCCGTCGCTTACGACGTCGAGGGTTCCAGTTGATCCGATCAACGGAACAGCCTACTCGTGAAATTAACGTGCAAGTGGCTGAGCACTCCACAGACACGTGTACCTTTAACGTAGTTCTCGGGGATATTCAGCGTGACACAGTGTGACAAGGCTGACCCTTTGAATTACAGGTACAACAGAAACACGAAGAAAGAGTGAGAGGAAGTTGTGGTGAATGAGTACAGCAGGGTTCGCCACCATCCCTTGCCGGAGCCTCGTGGAGTTTTAGGTGTTTTCGCTCAATAAACACTCACAACGCCCGGTCTGGGAATCGAAACCGCGATCCTATGACCGCAAGTCCGCTGCCCTAACCACTGGGCCATTGCGCCTCCAACATTTCCTTGTACCTGTGTATAAACCTCCCCCCCCCCCTTTTCCTGGACTTTCCCGTCGGAAAAAAAAGTACGGTTAATACACCGGCAAATACGGTAATTACACTGAAAGATTCGAGACAAATGGACTTCTGCTATTGTCACGGGATCTACTAAAAACAGTAGTCAAATACACTTCAGATCACATCTTACCGTTTTAAAAGGGTATATAAGCCCATGTAGTGGAGATAGACATACAAACAAAGTGGTCGCGGTTGGAGTCCTTGTGATCGTAGGTCGGTTCAATTGGGGTTGTCCTGCATTTAAACAAGAACAGCAGCACTGAAAGAATCCCGGCAACTACAACGCATCAAGCTAATAAAATATTCTCTATTTGCCTTCTACACATAATTGTTGGTTTCAAATTTTGGCACAGGGTTAGCAATTTAGGGGAATGTGTTCAGTCGATTATACCGACCCCAGCGTTCAACTGGTGCTTATTTTATCGACTCCGAAAGGATTAAAAGCATAGTAGCGAGAATTTGAACTCAAAACGTAAAGACGGACGAAATGCCGCTAAGCATTTTATCCGGCGTGCTAAAACTCCTGCCAGCTCGCCGCCTTCTCTTATACAAATATTAATATCTGAAGTGACCTACCATTTAATACTAATGACAATTATTACTGTTCTTAATCATAACAATCGCTGGTGGGCGATAATCGTAAAAATCAATACTTTTCATTAATTGTATGATCTCACCTACCTCCTTTCATGATGTAATGTTCTTAATTTATGATATAGATGGAACATTGAGCGAAATAGAATAAACGAAAAAGCACTAAAGGAACTGAGTAATAAGATAATCTCTCTCTTTATAGTTCTTCACTGGGATTGTGGGCTTCTCGCACGGAGGAATTGTTTTTCAACATCTGTTCTTGTTCAGGCAGTGTATATATTAGATTGTATTATTCCACGTGTCCTATTATTATTGTAAATTGCGGTTGGATATGGTCTGGGGAAGATCTGGCAGGTCAATCAACTGTGTAGAGAAGCTTCCGCGTTGGATAGAATTACATTTATTTGTGCCTCGATATAGAATAAACATCTGTCTATATTCAGATCATTTAGAGAAAGTATTATGGGTTAAGTTCGTATTTTTAACATGTTTTTAATAGTAAAATATTTACGTCAGCGTTTAATATTCTGCACCAGAATAGAGAGAAATAGAAATATAAAATGGGAGAAATAGAAATATAAAAATTAAATCAAATACATGCGGATGCGTAAATACGGACGCTTACAAATACATCTTAATATACACACAATCATGAAACTACAAACTTAAAGCAAACTGGAGATTAAAAATTCTAGCGTTCGTAGTTTTCCCAAGAGTTGTACTGATGTAAATGAAGCGATTTTAACTGGAAACTGAAACTAACTTATATAGCTCCGTCATAGATTTATTTTTTGTTTGGTTTGGTTTGACTAAGCTTTGCACAGAAAGAAATATCTTCTCTACCACCGCCAACTTAGCTGATTAGCATCAATGGAGATCTACCATTGTTCTGCAGATAATTACATTATCACATTTTATTGGAACAGTGGGATACATAAAAGGTTATAGAATTTGATCTTGGGTAATCCTAACTTTTTGCATTTATTTTCTGGAGAGTCAGCAACAACAACAGAAGTTCAATAAATTCCTCAAACAATCTCCGCTTCTGAAAATCCGATTATAGACGATAGATAGAACAATGATTTTAGATACTTCTCAAGAGACCTAAATTAATTTGCACTAGTAGCATAATTACTCTATCTAAATAGAGTAATTATTACTCTATTTAGATAGAGTAATTATGCTACTAGTACAACAAACTTAGCATCATTCGTCGGAATTCTGAGTAGTTATATCTTTCATTATTCATGGTGTGAGCTACTTAATTATATCGGTTAGCACATTAAGTATTACTAGAGAATGATATTAACACCTGTTCGTCTCTACATTCCATCAGTTCAGAAATTACAACCGAAAAAACTACTCTTCCTATGTTGGTCACTTTACCATATTTATATTGACAAACCAAAAATCAGATCTGCTCATGTCTGATGACTAGCCGTTGCTTGTTCGTATCCTATGGTCAACTTTGTCCTACATCCCTTCTTCATCTTCGACAATCTTTCCATTGGGTATAGTCTATAACGTAAGAGGTGCTGTGTATTTCACACTAGCTAATTCACTGTCACCACTAGTTCCCATCTATTGCCAGGTCAGCAGTTTTAATTAAATTTAATATGTATCTGGCCAATGGCTCTCATGGCTTTTGATCTTAACTGAAGAGAAGTCTTATCATGTGCATGTCTTGGTATAACAGATGGGCTACAGCCAAATATTCTGCTCAATACCACAGATTTGCTTATAGTTGAGCATGTTCCTTAGTGACTGACGACATGTGCATATCTGATCCCGAGCAGGAGTAGTAGGGGAACATCATAGCAATGTGAGGTTTGAATAATTCACCACTGGAAACATGGGTATTTCGTTCAGCATCCTTAAACAAATCTTATTCAGGGACCTTATTAGTAGGATGGGCTACTCGACCTAAAGAAAATTTTAACAGGGCCCCACCTGCAAGGTCATATGCTGCTTATCTTGATATGAGATTATCATGTCACGTACATATAGTTGTGATACATGTGCCTGGTGTACCCTTATCAAACGGGTAGTCATGATGGGTATACTGGGTTTCGTATATTTGTACCCCAGTGTCACTCTGGTGGTATGCGCTGCTCTCTCATTCAATAATAATAATAATAATAATAATAATAATAATAATAATAATAATAATAATAATAATGAGACAGTGGTACACATTGTGACAGAATGCCCAAGTTGGCACAGGAAGAATATCAGAAATGGAGGCGGGGATTTGAAACTGGAAACACATGGTACAATCATCGAGTCGAAAGAATACTGAAGTTGAAGAAATGTAAGATTTTGTGGGATTTTCCTATTCAAATAGACAAGAAATTAGAAAATAATAGACTAGATATGATGACTGTAGATAAGGAAAAGCGAAGTTGGTTACTTATTGACCCATCATGCCCGTTTGATTCCAGGATCGTAAAGAAAGAAGAAGAAAAATACAATCCTTTAAAGTTTGAAATAGGAAGAATCTAGAGTATGCGAACAGTAAAGGCCGCGCCTATAATAATTGGTGCGTAAAGGTCGTGCCTACAATAAATTTAACAGGCAACTACCAGCATGGTTAAAAAAGATTGGTACAAGTGTGAAGGTAGAACACCGGCAAAAATCAGTATTGCTTGGAACTGCAAGAATTCTTCGCAGGTTTCTCGAAGCATGACCAGAAAACAAGTGTCACCCTAGTCTGCTGGCTGTGGACAGCTGACTCTGTCTATCATATCCAGCAAAATAAGTTGTGAGTTTTCGCCACATAATAATAATACACAAATGAAAGAAAAAATAAAGAAAGAGTACTATAGACGAGTTAGATCAATACTAAAAACAGAGCTCAATGCTAAAAACAAGATAATGGGTATCAACACTTTAGCTGTCCCAGTTATAAGCTACAGCTACAACATCCTTAACTGGACACTAAACGAACTATGTAAAATAGACAGGAAAACAAGAAAAATAATGACAGGATATAGGATGCACCACCCAAAATCTGACATAGAAAGGCTATATATACAACGCACAGAAGGTGGCAGGGGTCTTATACAGCTAGAAAACTATTATAAAATAACCACCATAGGACTGCAAAAATACCTACTCCAGAAGCAAGAGAAACTAATACAAATAGCCACAAAACACGAGCAAAACAAAAAACTGTTTTCAGTATTTAAGGAAGCTGACAAATACAAACAAGAAATCAATCTACCTAACAAATACGAAGAAGAAGAAGAAGAAACAACAAAAGCTATAAAACAAATGAAATCCAAACTAAAACTAGAACAGCAACGGACCATGATAAAACGATGGCAAGAAAAGCCCCTACATGGTAAATACTGGGCTAAACTAAATGCGAAAGAAATAGACAGAGAAAAATCCCAGCAATGGCTGAGAAGCTCAGGACTCAAAGCAGAGACTGAAGGATTTTTAATTGCTGCACAAGACCAAAGCCTCCCCACCAGAAATTACCAAAAACACATAATGAAAAGAAATATAACAAGTAACTGTAGAATATGTGGAGATCGACAAGAAACAATAAATCATATTATCTCTGGCTGCCCAGTCCTGGCTAAGAAGGAATATATTCACAGACACGACAGAGCTGGGACCTATATACACTGGAAGCTATGCCAACATTATGGAATAGCAACAGAAAAAAGATGGTATAAACACACGCCAGAAAAGGTCACAGAAAACGAGAAAGCAACCATACTCTGGGATATGCCAATACACACAGATAGAGAAATTAAGGCAAATAGACCAGATATAGTTGTCAAAGATCATGAAGAAAAAAAATGCTTTCTAATTGATGTATCAATACCAGCAGATGACAACGTTTCTCTAAAAGAAATGGAAAAACTTTCAAAATACAAAGACCTGGAAATAGAGATAACTCGAATGTGGAATCTAAAAATAGAAACAATTCCTATCATAGTAGGTGCCTTAGGTATAATAAAAAAATATTCAGACAAATACATAACAAAAACACCAGGACTTACAAATATATATAACATACAGAAAATTGCACTACTGGGTACTGTACACATTCTACGCAAAACACTTTCAATACAGTAAACATAAGAGCACCACAGCAAACCACAGCACATACCCAAGGCGCACAGAGCTGCGCTCGGTAGTGAAGTGAAAGCACGTTATAAAAATAAAACTACTGAATAATGATAATAATGATAATAATAATAATAATTAATTAATTCGTTTTATTGGCCACAAGGGCTAATATCAATTAAAAACATATAAGTACAAAGACAGGACGAAGGTTACAAAAGGTTTTGTCCGAAAAGGTAGGAAAGTTCGTCTAAACAGAGGAAGAAAACGGAGAAAGATATAATAAATAAATAGATAAATAAATAGATAAATAAATAAGTATAACTCCCAAAGGGGGAGACGCTTCGAAAAAGGAAAGGTTACACGTGGAAAAACCCATAAAACCACGGGAGCCTGGTCAGAAAAAAATAAGAAAGGGGTATAGAGCCCTTTCTCCTTTTACATTACCTTTTTTTCTACAGGTGTATTCTCAGAATTGGTCCGTTTATACTGGCCATTTTTCCAACAGTCACCCATCTTTCAACGAATTTGCTATGAGACAGCACTTCCCTCTCTACTCTCATCTTCCTTTTCAAGTGGAACTTGAAAAAGTTGATGAGGCCTTGGCCAAAGAGGAAAGTGTCTGTCTTTAACCCTTTCAAACGGGTCCACCATATCACCTCTTTCGCTACAGCCACTAGGCATAGGAAAATTGCCTTGCCCTCCTGGTTAAAGGAGGTCGGCGGGTCAATTCTCACGATGGATCTAGCTGATAGCCGGATCCGTCCTACACGTGACAGTAGCTGTTCGAGTGCGTGCAGAACGGTTTCGTCGTCCTGAGCGCACCTCGGGCAGGCCCGGTTGACGGCACTTCCATGTCGGTAGAGTTTATCTCGAACAGGTAGCGCACCTCGGTAGCACTGCAAGGCGAGGGACCTTTGGAAATTATCCATGGGCCCCGGCCCGAAAGTTCTCCTGAACAGACTGCTTAGCTGATTATCCTCGATGCCTAGAGTTTCCCCGAGAACGTCGTCGCACTTTTCTCCCACTAACCCTCTATAGAAAGCTAGAGTGGATCTACTACCGATCGCACTGCCCGCCTGACTAAGGGCGGTGAGAGCTTGGCGGCACTCGAGGTGCCAAGCGCCCTTTCTCGGTCTACGTTTGATCCAGGATTGCAGCTCTGTTAAAGAAACGAGTTGCGGAAAATCGCGTCTGACGAAAGGCGACCACACCTGTTCACCGTCCAGGAAGCGCCTGAGATGTCGTAGCCTGAGCGCATGTTTGCGCATCAGCAACCACGGCATGCCAAGGCCTCCGTTCAGCGGCTGTTGACAGCAGATGGAGCGCCTGACCAGTGGTACCTGACCCTTCCACAAAAAGTTGAAGAGCAAGCGTACCATCTTGGTTAACCAGCGGTCGGGACAAGAGACGTTTAACGGGTCCGTCTGTCCAGCGCCCTACGACGTTGTTGGACGGCATGGACTTGCCCCTCCAGGTGCCTAGTTGCAAGCCCATTGACTTTTCCGCGTTAATTTTCGCACCTGTCACCGCTTCATACTCGTTTAGTGTCTCGCCAATCAGGTCAATATGCCTGTAGCTCGACACCATCACGGTAACGTCGTCGGCATAGGCAGACACGCTCCTTCCACATCCCAGATCACGGGGGACGCCCCTCAAAGCCTCCAACTTCCGCAGTAATGGCTCGAGAGTCAATACATACAGAAGGGAGGAGAGAGGACACCCTTGGCGAACCGAACGCGAGATGTTGAACGGTTCCGATAGATGGCTGTTCACCCGTATGACCGAGCAGATGCCGCTGTATAAAGCAGCTATCCACCCGCGTAAGACCGGACCGAAACCAGCTGCCTTGAGAACAGCTGCCAGGTATCGATGGTCGACCCTATCGAAGGCTTTAGACTGATCTAAATTGATCAAAGCCCCACCCGCGCCAGCTTCGTTACCCACTCTCTCTATGATGTAGCGCATGAGATGGAGGTTGTCGTGAATAGACCTAGTCGGCACAGCGCATGTCTGCGCCTTGCCGATCAGTTTGCCCACGACAGGCGCCAATCTCTTGGCTAGCACCTTGGCCAAGATCTTCAACTCTGTGTTGAGCAGAGTGATGGGCCTAAAGTTCCCTATAATGTCCCCCTTGTTTGGGTCCTTTCTTAGCAAAGCCACCACTCCCCGACAAACAAAAGCAGGAATTCTCCCGTTTTGTTGCCAGTTGCAGTAGACGTTTGCCAAGACGCCCGCAAACAAGTCTGGCATTGACGTAGAAAGCTCGTAAGGCAGACCATCCAAACCCGGCGATCTACCTCTCGTGCAGCCTTTCATCGCTTCCCGTACTTCCCAGGCAGATATCGGTCCTTCGCAGCACTCGGCCTCGCTGGTCGAGAGTTGCGGCAGGTCGTCTAGGTACACACCGAAATCTGTTCCGTCGTCCGTCCTACCGTTTGTCCCGAACAATTGAGCAAAGTGCTGCTGAAAGGCCGAACACATCTGCTTCGGTCCCGAAATCTCGCAGTCGTTCTGGTCCACCAAAGACCGAATGGTCGCTCTGTTGCCACGCTTCGCCTCAACCACGCGGGCCCATCGAGCGGCATTAGTCCCCTCCCCGCTTACCGAAAGTGCTTTAGCTCTGACAACGCAGCCTTCATGCTTGGCATCAAAGTGTTGGTCGAGGGCCAACTTCGCTGCTAACACGTCGGTTGCGATACCTGTCCCAAGCGCCTCGTCTAGTTTGTTAACTAAATCCCGCTGTTTTCTTACGCTCTACAGCTAGAGCCTTACTAAACCTAATTGATTCTGCTCTAATTGCCCGCTTCAGGTCGAACCACCAGTTGTTGTTGATGATTGCCCCGGTTAAAGCCCTCTTAACTAATAAACTAATCCGGTCTCTGTAGGCTTTGCACGCTGTTGTCGACGTGTTTAGCTTCCAGTAACCAGGGCCTTGTCTATGGAGCCTATCTAAGTCGACCGTACAGATCACGAATTTGTGGTCCGTGTAGCCGACTATGTTGAATTGTGGACACCCTATGCTATCCTTATCCGCTGGCCTACAGAAAAATCTATCTAAGTACGATCTAGACGACCCGATGCGATTAGTCCAAGTCCACATTGGCACATTCGGGTTGTCTAGTCGATACCTGTCGGACAGCTGAAAGCGTTTGAGCAGGTTGGCGAGGCTCTTGCATCCCCCTTTCCTATTAGATGCTCCCGCACCCACCCTATCGATACGTTCGTCTAGGACAGCGTTCCAGTCCCCAACTAGCACTAAAGTGCGAGAAGTACCTAGGAAAACCTCCAGACGTTTAATGATGATGATTTGGAAGACAATACCGAAGGACGAGTTACACCACACACAAAAAAAAATACAAAACAAAAATTACAAAAACATGTAGGGTTAACATCGTTCAAGGGAAGATACTACCACATTAAAGGCTATAACAGGATATATAATAGAAAGTAGAGAAATAAATAATAAATAAATAGAATCCTCAATAGCGGCACAGTCCACTTAGGGTAATCCGGGGTAAACTCCACATAAAAGTCCCGAATTACTCTGCCATCCCCAAGGCATGGGAAAGTGCCCTCTTCCAGTTTCTTTCCTCTGGCTTATAAAAGCATTAAGTAGATCCATTCAGTCTTACCAGTCTTGCCACTGTCGACCACCTTCTGATAAACACACTAGAAGGTAGTACCTCCCTCTCTACCCTCAGCTTCCTCTTCAAATGATATTTGAAGAAATTGATGAGAGCTTGGCCAGATAGGAAAGTACCTGTCTTCAAACCTTTCAGACGGGTCCACCACAGAGCCTCTTTTTCCACAACCATTAAGCAGAGAAAGATTTGCTTTCCGTCTCTGGTGAAGATGGTGCATCGATCGTCACTATACACTTGACAGACAGCTGAATTCGTCTTACACGCGACAACAGCTGCACCACACAATCCCACAAGTCTCTAATGCACGGACACTGAATTATTGCATGCAGGATGGTTTCTTCCCTCTGCATATCAGGAACTGCAAGAGAAGACATACAAACCTGAGCATGGCATGGGTTGACTGTCGCAAAGCATACGATATGATACTACACTCCTGGATAATAAGAACAACGGAAATGTATAGAGTAGCAGAAAATATGAGAAGCTTTATATGGAATAGCATAAAATGCTGGAGGATGGAATTGACAACAGGGAAGCAAGTATTAGGTGAGGCGAAAATCAGGAGAGGGTATCTTCCAGGGGCAAAGTGTGTTCCCATTGATATCCGTGCTGGCAATGATCCCCTTCAGTGAAATACTACAGAAAACAGACACGACAGAGACAGAGATGAAGACCTATCTACATTGGAAGCTATGTCAACACTATGGAATAACAACAGAAAAAAAATAGTATAGGCACACGCCAGAAAAGATCACAGAAAATGAGAAAGTAACCATACTCTGCGATATTCCAATACACACAGAGAAATTAAGGTCAATAGGCCGGATACAGTTCTCAGAGATCACCAAGAAGCAAAAATGCTTTCTAGTCGGTGTATCAATACCAACAGATGACAATGTTTCTCTAAAAGAAACGGAGAAACTTTCAAAATACAAAGATCTGGAAATAGAAGTAACTCGAATGTGAAATCTAAAAACAGAAACAATTCCTATTATAGTAGGTGCATTAGGTATGATAACAAAAAAACATCCAGCCAAATACATAACAAAAACACTAGGACTTACAAGTATATATAACATACAGAAAATAGCACTACTACGCACCTCACATATCCTACGTAAAACATTTTTAATACATTGAAAATAAGAGCATCACAACAAACCACAGCACATACCCAAGGCACACAGACCTGCGCTCGGTAGTGCAATAAAAGTACGTGATAAAAATAAGACTAATGAATAATAATAATCTAAAGTTAGAAGGTAGAAGAGCCCCTATACTGAGGGTAGAAGGACCCCTTATACTAAAGGTAGAGGAGCCTCTTTGACTAGGAGTAGAAGAGCCCTAGAGGGGCCCCTCTAGAGATGGTGTCTCGATAAAAATATTCATTACTCCTCTGCATGGGAGTAATGAATAATAGATTTAACTCAAACGACGGCGTAAATGAGGACGGAACTACAAGTGACAGACTTTCACCCGGGAAGTATCCTGTGTGTGAGCGGCACAGGCCCGGTTGTCATTATACAGTTTCAAGAACAAAATGGACTCAGACTATGAATACAGCTGTCATGGAATGTTATTTTTGGAGTTGGAATTGACATGCAAGCCCCAAAAACTGCTCTGTTGGGGACAGCTAGAATATTGAGTTTGGTACTTGAATGTTGAATGTCTCCCACAATAATTAACAACCAAATATCAAAGCTGTGAGACTCTGTGAGACCGTTGACAACAGGGTGCTATCCGCTCTCACAGAATCTACCAGAACAAACAAGGGGGGGGGGGGGACAACTGGTGTTTGGACATTTTAGTAGCGAGTAACTATCAACAAGCTTAATAAATAAATAAAAAAGAAATAAATAAGTAAATGTAACTATTCATGTATATACACACATACATACATATGCATATATATTTATGTTTGCACATACATACATACATACATACATACATACATGTGTGTGGGTTTGCACACACACGCACAATTACACACATAAACGGCCATGAAAACATAGAAATACCTATACACGCATACACACAGTATATGTATATACAAACACTCGAGGACGCACATTTACGTACACAGATGCAAAGGAAACCCACTGTCAGCATACAGTTTGTATACATATATACACACATATTTGTATGCAAATATATACATAGGTGCAGGAGTGGCCGTGTGGTAAGTAGCTTGCTTACCAAGCGGACGAGGTTTTTTGTTGCTCCCGCTTCACGTCGCTGAATGCCAGCGTCGTGAATTTTTGACGTACAACTACAGGTAAGACTTTTGTGTTTTTTTGGATTTAGTGGGGCTTTGCTGCTCGTGTTTATTTATATTTATGTTGAACAAGAAATCTCCACTGAATTCTACGCATTTGTCTGCCTGTGGTTGTGCTTAAAGTCTCACTTAGCGGCGAGAAGAGTGTTTTGGAGGTATCACTCCTCCCAAAATTGTGAACTCAATTTGTAAAAGTTTGTTGTTTTCAAGTCATGATTTGAAAACTACAAATAAATATTGTGAACTTTGTTTAAAAAGAAAAGGAATTTATTGTTTTCAAACCAAGTTTTGAAAGCTAATAAATTTGAAGAAAAGTCTTCCTTTTGCTTTGAACAACACCACGTGGAACTACGCAAAGGATTTAATTTTTACCAGCAAAGTGACGACTGCAGCGGAGCCGGGATCAAATCGGGCCGGAGTACCGTTGTGGCCTGAAAATTTGTTATTCTGCCTGGAACTTTATATTTTATTTATTCTTTCTGAACTGTTGTATTTCCTTTCTCCTTCTTTTCTGAACTTTTTTAGTACGAACTGTTTATTTTATTTCTTCCGCTTTTTTCAACTGTTTTCTCTTTTTGCATGGTTTTAAAATTTTTTCGTTGTTTAATTTTTATGTGGACATTTTTATCATGGCAGAGAACATAAAGAAAAATAGGGCCACTGCTGTGGAGTGGGAGATTATCCCACCCAAGAAGTGGTTAAATGATTTCAGGGAAAGAACGGTGGTGCTACGGACCTACTCTAGGTTACTCGACACCATTACGGTCTTTCCCAAAATTGAAATTGAAAAAGAGTTGGCAGAATATCTGCCAACTATTAAGTTTATGGCAAGGGGTGTAAAATACGCGACGGTTAAGTTGCTATTTGACACCCCTGAGGTGCTATTTGACACCTCTGAGGTGTTATTTGACACCCCTGACACAGTCCTTAGAAGGGGAAAAAAATTCTGTTTCTTCCCACATACTGTGGGAAGAAATTAACTAGGGCTTGGATCTGTGGGCTGCCACCCGGTATAGAACCTGATTGGATAGAGGATACTATCCGATGGGGTTTGGGTGGCAGTGGAGCAAAGCTCTTAAATGTGAAAATTTTATCTACAGCTGATTGGGTTGGGGCAAAAGCGGTTTTGACCCTGTGGACCCAATCAGACAAGGATCTGGTATTTCCGGATTTTTTGGGGATGGCTGGCCATAGATATACGGTCATTCTTGAGGGACGTAAACCCAAGTGCCACCGGTGTCTGAAGCCCGGTCATATCAAGAAAGACTGTCCCCAGGACCAGAGTAAGGTCCTGGAACAGTTAACAAATGTTGTTCCCCCCGCTCCCCCAGTGGAGGGAGAGACGGAGGAAGCCGAGGAGGTGGAAACCGTCTCGAAAAAAGTTAAAAAAAGGAAGAAGGTGGGCAACAATGGTTGCCCACCGAAAATCGTGGGGGAGGAGGAGGACCGTCCGGCAAAGGCGGAAGTACGCCCTACTCCAGTGGCCCCAAAGAAAAAGAAAGAAAAAAACGAGGCACGGCCGGTGCTCGATAGTGCACCGCCGGCGTGTCCCGACACTCCGTTGGTGGGAATTGTGCCACCAACGGAGGAAAGCAGGTCGGCGGGAATTGTGCCGCCGATAGTAGAAGCTGTGGGCTCACCCTGTGAGGAAAAGGATTGGCTAATCCTATTCCGAAAGGGAGGGGCCCTGCAGAAATTTGTGAATAAAAGGAAGCGTCGGAGAGAGGGAGTCCTCACCTGTACTAAGGATCCGGACTGGCCTCCGCAGGTGACTACGGAGGTCGTGTCGGGTAGTCACATAAGTACGGTGGTGAATTCCTTCCCCCGCGACGAATTCAGTATTGCAAAGTGGCCCGACCCAGACCCATCGTTTTGCTTGAGAGAAGCGAAGGCTATATCGGGCGAAAAAACCCAAGAGGACGAGTGCCTCATATTGTGTAATGAAAAATCGTAAGAGGCAAATGCCTTAATTTATGACTTTTTATGTACGAGGTTCATAGCCTCAATGTGAAAATTTAATTTTAAAAAGAACAGTGTTATAGAGAAGCAAAGTTCGGCGGGAGGCTTTTGCCTTCTCTCATTATACCATCATATTTATCATCCATTTCATCTCATTAATGTTTTCGTCCAGCCCGTAGCTACTCTTTGTGTACTGCCTTTATGGCAAATTGAAATGAAATAAAGTAGCTTGCTTACCAGCCACATGGTTCCGGGTTCATTCCCACTGCGTGGCACCTTGGGCAAGTGTCTTCTACTATAGCCTCGGGCCGACCAAAGCCTTATGAGTGGATTTGGTAGACGGAAACTGAAAGAAGCCCGTCGTTTCCTTGGCTATCGCCGAGCAAACACGCGAACTCACTTCGTCCCTACTTTCAAGTTCGTGCCTCACAGCGTTCATACACCCATAACTTTTCTCGTCTGGCCGTAAAGCCTTTTCTGTTTGTTTTCCTGTCTTGTTTTTTGTCCGCCACTACATTCCTCCATGGCAAGATTTAATTTGCGTATACAAATTTAATCTGCGGTCCATGGGATGAGCCGTTTTAACGATGCGTCCTGCCCAAGCTCTTCGAAACGCCGGTGTTAAAACGTGGGTAGCTGATGAAGTAGAATGTTCGCTATGTGGCTTGTGTGTTTTCTCGTCTACGTTTTGTTTGCAATGTCCTGTACCCAGATATGCACCTATACATACAGGTGGATGTCGGTATGCACATACCTGTACGTATATATGGATATACTCATTTACTATTTGCTTATATATATATATATATATATATATATATATATATATATATATATATATATATATATATATATATGTGTGTGTGTGTGTGTGTGTGTGTGTGTGTGTGTGTATATGTATGTGTGTATATGTTTGTGTGTCTGTGTTTGTCCCCCCAACATCGCTTGACAACCGATGGTGGTGTGTTTACGTCCCCGTAACTTAGCGGTTCGGCAAAAGAGACCGATAGAATAAGTACTTGGCTTCCAAAATAATAAGACTTGGGGTCCATTTGCTCGACTAAAGGTGGTGCTCCAGCATGGCCGCAGTCAAATGACTGAAACAAGTAAAAGAGTAAAAGAGTAAAAGAGTATACACACACAATCTAGATATATATACGTACAGGTACATATGTACGTGTTCAGATAGAGACAGGCATGTATAACGGTACAGAGACGCCTGCCTTTACACGTTACTAGCGAAAAACAGTGTATGTATGTATAAAACATTGATGTATACAAAATGTGCTTAAGTATTCAGAATTCATACAACCAGTTTTAGGTACACGTACCTAAATAAATTACGAAATACATCCAATTTATGGATTATGAAACTGGAAAAAAATGAAATAAAACAATAATATGAAATAGAATAATATAATATAATGATATTGTTAGGGAAAAGATAGATAAAAAATGGATAAAAGAAGTGTTGGTAAGCAGGATAATTGGTGAGTTGGTCCTGCAATGCCTACTGTTCGTTCTATAACAATTAATTTTATCTCTGGGGTCTGGGGATGTGTGTAGAGTTGAAGTTCAAAATTCAAATTATATAAAATAAGATAAAATAAAGCTGAAAGTTATAATTTGGAAGGTGGACATTGGAATTAGACACTGAGGGAAAATGGCTGTAACTTTTTTATTTTTTAATTTTGGCGATTTTCGTTTTCGATAATGTGTTCTACATGTCACAGTCATGCGATTCTCCCTAAAAAAAAAATTGGTAGAGGGAAGTCAATTCCTCTTTCTTGATCTCTCTCTGTAAAGGGCTCTTTCTCTTTCTTTACCTCTTACAGAGAGAGAGTCAAGAAAGAGGAAGAGCCCGTTACAGAAGAGCCCTCTACCAATTTGAAATGAAAAGACGGGATTGGTTTTCCTCTTTCTTCCTCTTTGTTGACCTCTCTCTGTAAAGGGCTCTTCCAAATTTTTTAAGGGGGGAATCGCATGACCGTGACATATAGAACACATTATCGAAAACGAAAATCGCCAAAATTAAAAAATAAAAAAGTTACAGCCATTTTCTCTCAGTGTCTAATTCCAACGTCCACCATTTGGAAGTTGAAATTTCAAATTTGAAAATTAAAAAATTAAAAAGGTTCCGTAGGCAAAAAACCGTGCATAAAATAAAGTTCGGTGACAAAATATGGGGTGGACGTTCGAAACTATCTGAAAGTGAGATAGCTTACGAAAAGACGAAGGTTTTTTTCTGAATTATTTTAGAAATAAAGGTTGGTCCATGGGAGACGGCTAGGGCAAAAGGAATTTCTATCCGTAGGGAATTGTTTGGTATTTCATTAATTACTTGGTTGCGTGCCTACAATGGTTCAGGATCTTTCTTTATGTGTAGACCATGCTTGTCTTGGAAAAGGATGTGGAAGTTTTCGCTCAGGCGTAAGTTACACTTTATGCTGTTTTTGTATGTTCTCTGTCTCTACGGGGAGTGGGAGAATTTTTACAAGACAGTCCAGTGCATTTTAAATGGTGAAGACTGCGTCCCTTTTAGAAGTCATATTTTAAAACCTAGATTTCGTTTACTTGAAATCACAGACAGACGATGTACCTTTCGTTGCGGTGGTTGTGGTTTCAGGCATGTATGCAACTAAGAAATACAGCCCCTTCGGCAATCTCTCGCTTGTAAAAGCATAGAAGCTCTAGCAGTAACGGAAGTCGTTGTGATTCTTTAGTTGCCCGTACACTGTAGACGACGGAGAATCGCAATGGAAACAAGAGCAGGAGATGATCAAACTTGAAAACGAGTTAACAGCTACCGACACCAATTAATACGTACCAAACTGAAAAATTACTGAAGGATAACTGTCTAAACACTACTGGTAAAATTAACGATCTTTACTTCATACACTTGATGTTGGTATAAGTGGTTGTATTTGCTAGTGATAGGATACCACGTGTAAACAAAGTAATGAAACAGGAGGTATTACAACACTTGAACGGTTCAGTCGTCAGTATATGCAACTACCAACTTTGGAGTGAGAGTGTTTCATCTTACATTTCTTCTCCATTATTTTTTTCTGTTGTTTTTCTTTATTGATGCATCCTCAAGCTTGTCAATTCTATGCCATCAACCCAACTTTTTTTAGGGTTTTCAATATTTTTTGTAGGGTTTTAACATTTTTCTCGATCATCCGCTCATATGATAGGTTCAGAATATCTAAGTGTTTGCTTGTCCAGTTCGTTTACAATGCCACATTCAATTCCAATTTAATTCAATACATATTGATTTGCCATTTTTATTTCTATCTAGCAAATTCTTAACAATGTTCTATAATACCAAACTTGGAAACTCTCTTTTTTCAAACAGTTTTTTTAAGAGATTAGTATTCAGATCTATACGTTGCAATTGGAAATATCAAAGTGTATAGCAATTTCAGCCTGGTCTTTTTTTTTTTTTTGTTACCTATTAATGGATTTTCCCAGAGTAAAAACAGATAACAGCATATTTTACAATTGCAATTCTTTTTATCTCTTAAGTTGTCATCACATTGATTTATAGTAATACATCCGAGATGGCAAAACGCATTCACCACTTTGACAGTTTGATTATCAGATATAGGATTATATTGGTCAATCGTTCATGAGATAATTATTGATTCAGTTTTATCAAAATTAATGAATAAACTATATTCATCACTTTTTTCCTTCACTTCATCAGAATCCTTAATTCGTCTCAGCACGCAGCAATAAAGGCAATATCATATGTATATCTGAGCTCTATCTTCAAAAACCTTCTAGAGCTTTCCACATTACTCTTTTTACGTATATCTTATACAAATAAAATCGTATCATTCAGCCCAATCCAATGCCTTCTTTGAATTTCATGCAGAAAAAGTATGAAAATAAAGCGTACATAATTCAGCATCGTCAGAAACGAATAAGGTGGTGCCGATGAAAATGCTGACAATTTATATAAAGGACAAATAATCCAAAAAGTAAGGAGAGGAACAGGTTACGATCGTTTCATAGCAAAGTGATGCTTAGTACATAAGTTGTAACAAACACAGAACTAACTTGGCTGGTCTTCAAGTCCTTACCTCTACGTTGATTACATTGACGCTTGGAAATGAAAAAAAGAGCTATCAAACTGGCCACAGCAGGCCAGTCGAAAAGGGAAAAGTAAAAAACAAAATCGAAGTCAAATGACCAATAAAAATATTAGTCAGAAGGTCGCCCCAAATGGGAATAAGTTGGGTGTAGTTACGTAGTCATTGAGTAGAAGGGAAAAGAATGTTAGGTTGAAAGGAAAAGCGAGGTGGGTAGGATAAGCAATAAAAATCCTGTACGTGCCTGTGAGTATGCGTGCGTGCAGCTGCGGGCAGACACATGTATGTGCGTGCATGTGTGTGTGCGTGCGTGTGTGTGAGTGTGTGTGTATGTGTGTGTGCGTGTGTGTGCGCGCGCGCATGCACGTAACCTTAGGCCAGTGTCTTCTACTATAAGCCTCGGGCCGACCAAAGCTCTGTGAGTGGATTTGGTAGACGGAAACTGGAAGAAGCCCGTCGTATATATATATATATATATATATATATATATATATATATATATATATATATATATATATATATATCAAACAATAAGCAACACGGATTTCAAAAGTGATTGCAGTACGCACGTTTCATGCTACTTCAATTTATTTAAGTAATGTGAGCATTACCTTAAATGCAATATGAAGAGCAATCTTCAGCTGCACGAAAAAATGCAGAAAAAAGACATATTACAAATGTGGCAACATATTAAAACCAAGTGGGAGAGAGCATACATAATGTGAGGAAGAATATATAAGTCCATCTTGACATAGCAGGGTCTATCAGGCTAGTAATTGATTCTAGACAAAAGTTTTAACTGTCTCAGAATTCTATTGTTTCTTATCTAGTGGTGATAGCAAAGGGACAATTACTTCTAAAGAGAGGGAAGATAATTACATCTCATTTTATTTTATTAACATACCTCTTATTGTGTAAACATTAGTTAGAATTCTGTTGTTGTCTGTACCACTATACTGTTACTCTATTCAGACTAAAAGTAAAAAACCTATTTGACCCATATACCTAGGGCTATAATTCCTCAACATTAATTCCTCAACATTTTGATAGTAATAAAATGACCTGATACTACTATGACCAGTGAAACCTCTAGATTCTAATACTTTTATAGCCTTGTCCATGCATACTGCTTAAACCTTCCCTCTCTTTAGAAGTAATTAGAAATAAAAACAGAATAAAATAAAATACAAATACAAACAAGGTAATACACACACAATAGACATACATCCACACACCTGTGATAAATATAAGAAAATATATAGATAAATAAATAAAAAATAAAAAATTAATAAACATATTTATCACATACCTGTGATAAATATAAGAAATAGATAGATAATAAATAAATAAATAAACAATTAAATAAATAAAAGATCTATATAAAGGGCACGGGTACAAGCAACATAAGAAGCGAACCCATATAAACACACAAACACACATACAATAACTTCACAGACGGCCGCAACAATATCAAGAATACGAATAACAACGACAACAGCAGCAGCAATGAAAACGATGGCAATAACAACAACAACCACGATGGCAGCAGCGTGGCCGAACACACAAACACAGAGAGATACAGGAACTGTACTCAATTTCGGGTCCTAGGACATCAGCAGCGAGAACGGGGGAAGGGATGAGGCTGAGGGGAAGGTCGCAGAGCTATTAAGAACAATGACACACACACACACACACACACACACACACACACACACACACACACACACACACACACACACACACACAGATGTACATACAAGAGTAAGAGAAGAAAACATACCATTTCGACTATGCTGCTGTTTCACAGACAAGTGAATCAAACAAGAATTTAAAATCTAACTGGAGGGATAGTAGTAATTTCAAATTTAGAGGAAGGTAGATTAAGTAGTGGTGGACAGCAGGTTAGGGGTAAATCAAGCATGAGGGGAAAAAAAAGGAAATGGAAGCTACTGTTCATTTATAGACTACATTACGGGTTAAACAACGGCCAGAGACCGGACAGTGGGCTTTAATTCTACAATTGCAATTAAGGGGCTTATTAACTATATATATATTGCTATGTTGATTATTGATACAAGTATCTAAATTAGGTACATCAATATTGCTGGTTGTATTATTAGATATGTAATTGATATTGTTTGAGCTAGGAAAATTTATCTCATCAACTATGTTAACAGTTGAAGTATTATTATGTTCATTAACATGTGCATGATTATTGGTTGCGTTGGTGTTATTAATAGTTTGGTAGTTATTTGTATTGTTATCAATAATAAGACAATTTTTATTTTCAAGGGTCCTAGCTAGTTCAATGTTTTTTCTATTTAACTTATTGATAATAGATCCTATATTGTGGAGAGTAGAGTATGAGATACGGATTGTGTGTTGAGAGAAGATTTTATAATATCTATGGTTATGGTCGAAATTTTTTTGTAAGATATCCATAAACTTCTTATAGATGTTTGTAGATACTGCATAGTTGTAAGGGATGTTAAGCCATATAGAATTTTTTCTTCTAAATTTGTAATATGAAGGAGGTTTGTGGTTATCATAAGTATTTGGGGTTATATTATTGTTTCTATTATCATTGGTAGTTATCTTATTAGGATCTATTTTGTTATGTAAAATAATTTTCCTATTTTTATTTTTATGGTCATTATTATAATTTCTTAAGCTAGGTATTTTATTGGTGTTAATATGGTTGTATAGGCATTTATCAGGTTGTATTATATTTTTATTCCTATTGTTTAAGCAGGATAGGTTATTATTAGTAGGTCTTTTCTTACCATTATTTACGATAATTAAATTTTTATTATTGGTAACATTATTTAGGATAATTAGATTATCATTATTGGTATTATTATCATTATTGTTACTATCACATTTAATAGATTTAGGAATAAAGAAAGAAATTTTTTGGTCATAGCCCGCTCTCGATAAAGCTTCATTGTAGTAATGAGAATTTGATTTAAAGATGTCATGGTTTGAGGACAGTTTAGTTAGTCTATCGGAAATGTTTTTTACAATAGATTTTTAAATATTTGTGGGGGTGATTCGATGATCTATTTACATATTTAGTGACTTCATTTTCTTTTCTATAGGGATAGTGCAATTTAGAGCTAATATTAAGAGTGGTATCAAGAAAGTTAACGATTTTAGTACCATATTCAAAAGTAATGCTAAGGTTAAAGTTTTTAAAGAATTTTTTAATATTCTTTCTCATTCTCTCTATGGTTGATTTGTTGTTGGTGGGTATGATAAATAACGCATCATCCCTATAAAGGCCTCCTTGGAGTTCAGGAATTTCCCTATTTAGGCAATATAAAAGATATGCTCCAACCAAATTTGTTATTTCAGCCGAATCACTCGATCCCATTGGGATATCAAAGTTATCAGGGGTATCAGATCTGGTCCAGAGCTTATCTTCGAATTCGATGATGGTTTTTCTAGCTAAAAGTATTATGTCAATTTTTTCTCTAGTAATTAGGGATCTATTTTTAGCAAATATGAGAGCTTTGTTAAGGAGTATAGGAGAAATGCTAGAATAGTAATTGTTGATATCGAATTGGATGAAGGAAAAATTATTATTGTTGTCAATAGAGTTAAACCAATTAAGAGCTTCATCAGTATTAATCCATAATTTAAGAGTAAGGTTAGGAATAATGAACGGTATAATATTATCTAAAATAAGCCTACTTAATCTACTAATATCAGATCTAGTTGGGCAAATGAGTCTAACATTAGGATTTACGTGAAAGTTTTTCTTATGGTCTTTTAGATTAATTTTTGGTTCACAGGGTGCAACAGGTTCAGTTCTATCAGTTAGATTATATTCTGTCATAATTTTTTTGATTTTTAAATTAATGTCTGATAATGTTTTTTTAGAAGTTATTTTATATTTGCTGTTAAGTTCTTTCATAATTAATTTTTTGTAGGTAGTATAATCCATTCTATATAAATTTCCGGTTTTATCCACCGGGACCAAAATACCTGGTTTGCTTTGTATAGATTTGATAAAATCTTTCAGTTTCCTTAGGTGCGGGTTTTTTCTTAGAGGGTGCTTCTTAAACTTGATATTAGCAATAAAGTTCAGTAAGTCCTTTTCAAAGTTTTCTAATAACAGGTTTGGAGGTGGATTTCTTCTACTTCTAAATAGTTTCTTAAAATGGTTTTCTTCTTGTGATTCATTGGTTTTCATTTTCATCTTGTTATCATAGTGGTAGGCAATCCATCGAACTCTTCTGATAAAATCATTGGTTCTGTGAATAAGTAGCCACATATACATTTCTTTGCTGTGTAAGGGCATGTCTTTCTGTGAGAATTCCATGTTAACCTTTTCCATTTTGTTGAAAATTAAGTACCAGAAAAAAATATATGTACTCCGAAATGGTGAGCAAGTTCAGAATAATAATATAGATTTAATCAAAAGATTAAATGTGGTACTTAAAATGTTTGAGGCACCAGAATTTGGTGGGATAAAAACCAAAAACAAAATCAAGAGATTTGGTGAATAAAATTTGAAGTTAAGCAACAAAAATTCAATAGGTTATAGCAGTACGTACGTTTCGTACAAGCTCCATTTATTCATGTAGTGAGAACACCACAGAATGTACAATGAAAATGTACTCCTCAGCTGCATAATGGAATTTCATTTTAGAAAGTCATTTTGAAGATGTTTGCAAAAAACAAGAGTAAGAGAAGAAAACATACCATTTCGACTATGCTGCTGTTTCACAGACAAGTGAATCAAACAAGAATTTAAAATCTAACTGGAGGGATAGTAGTAATTTCAAATTTAGAGGAAGGTAGATTAAGTAGTGGTGGACAGCAGGTTAGGGGTAAATCAAGCATGAGGGGAAAAAAAAGGAAATGGAAGGACAATACCCTAAGGAGTGGAAAGAATTTGGAAAAAATTTAAGGTAAGGGAATTAAGGTCAAGGTATGAAAGAAATATATCTATTCTACAGTATAAATAGAATAATACAATGAAACACTAAATTACTAAGTTTAAAACTATAGGGAACAATAATAATTAGAACAAGATAAACATATCCAGTTAAAATAAGATATAAATTAATGTGGGGTAGTATTATTTATGAGTAAAACTATAATATTAAAGGCCAAAATCTAAACAGAAAGAAAGGGGGGAAGAAGGAAGAGGAAAAAAGGGGAGAGGAATAAAGTTAGAAAAACAGGACTAAATTAAGAGAATTAAAGCTAAGGTTTTCGAAAAAGTGAAAGATAGAAGAGACTCAGAATAACCTAGAGAAAATGTAGGAATACTATCAGTGTGTTGGGAAAGGTTAAAATGCATTCTAAGTATATATTAAAAGTTATAACTCAAATAAAATAGTTATTAGTCAGGGAAATGAGAGAAACTAAATTAAAAAATTCTTAGCAAGATTTACTTTTTTAAAAATATTTACTTTTTAAATACTTTTTAAAAATATTTACAGCACCATAAAGTAATAACTTTTTGCCAACATAATGTGGCAGTCCCAAGAAGAGTAATGAGCAAAAAGATTTACAAAATTTCGAAACTTTGTAAATCTTCTTGCTCATTACCTCACATTCGACCTAGGGTTAAAAATAGAGAACAAATTTAAAGTGGATTGCAGGTATTTGACATCTACTTCTAGCGTATAGGCGCTGGCATTAGCGTATAGGCGCTGACATTCCAGCGCCCTTATAATTATATACTTAATATATGTGTGTGTGTGGGTGTATGTATATGTATATGTATGTATGTATCTATCTATCTATCTATCTATCTATCTCTCTCTCTCTCTCTCTCTCTCTCTATATATATATATATATATATATATATATATATATATATATATATATATATATATATGTATATATATATATATATATATATATATATATATATATAATAATAATATTATTAGGGACAAAATCCAAAATTACAGGTAAAAAACTCAATTAAAATCAATTTATAAAAAATTAAAATTAAATTGAGCCTTATAGATAAAGTATATATAAAATATATATAGTTTTAGGGAAAATAACCAATTTTCAAGAACTCATCGATGAAAATCCACTATCACATATAGAAAAATTAATAATTAAAAGCACAATAAATGAGTATAATGTAAAGTAAAGTAAATATCATAAGATAAATATAATATAGATTATTTTAATAGATAACTTATTTAACACTATATTATTTAGAAGTTATAGTTTCATTTCAACATAATATTAGAACTTCGATTGGAATAGTGTTGATATATTTTCGATTATTTTTGATTAATATTATTTGATTAATTATTAATCTTTATAGTTTATAATATCGTTAAAGTTCTTTTAAAATCAAAAACTTTGTATATATATATAAAGTTTAACCTTTTATTCTTAATAATTTTTTCTTTCCTAATTTTTTCATTCATAATTTTTTCCATTCATAATTTTTTCATTCATATTTTTTATTATTACGTTTGTAGAAATAAATAATCTTGTATTTTTCTATTATTCAATTGATCTTTAATCATAATTAAATAAACGTCTTTAGCTTTAAATAGTATAGCTTTAACTATTACACCGGTTAAATATGTACTAATTTTATCTTCATTATTATTTTAAACTTAAACTTCGTTCAACTTGTATTTAAAACAATGATAATTTAAAACAATGATAATTTATGTAAGATGTTTTTTGTATATAATATACATGTTATTATAATGGATGAAGGAATGATTATTGAATGGTTATTATTTTGATATTGTGATATTTTTTAAATAATTTTTCTATCTTTATATAATAAGTATTTCATATTAATTCATTTGGTACTTATTGTTGGTTGAGATATATATCTAATTATTGTTCTACTTACGATCTGACGAGTAGCTATATTTTTGAATAGAACTTATTTTCGATAATTTCATTTGATTTTAATCGATTTAAATTTCTTTTCTATTTGAAAATTGGTTATGAAACACGTGTAATCTTTTTATTATATTTATCTTATGATATTGACTTTACTTTACATTATACTCATTTATTGTGCTTTTAATTATTAATTTTTCTATATGTGATAGTGGATTTTCATCGATGAGTTCTTGAAAATTGGTTATTTTCCCTAAAACTATATATATATATATATATATATATATATATATATATATATATATATATATATATATATATATATATATATATATAATATAGGATAAAATCGATGACTATTTAACAACACCCAACTTATTCCCATTTGGAACGACCTTCCCACTACCTAATATATTTATTGATCATTTGACTTTGTTTTTGTTTTTTGTTTTATCCTTTTTTTTTTCAACTGGCCATTCCTGCTGTGTCTATTTTGATAACTTCTTTCATTTCCAAGCTGCAATGTAGACAATGTAGAGGTAAGAAGGACCTGAAGATTAGCTAAGCAGGTTTTATGTTTGTTTTACAGCTTGTATAGCAAGCTTCGCTTTGCTATAAAACGATCGTAGTCTGTACTTTACCTGTTCCACTCCTTAATCTTTGGATTTTTATTCGCATTCTTAGCAGCTTTAGTTGCTAGCCGTGAGTCGTATGATGACCGTCATATTATCGAAACACCTTTTAATTTCGATATGGGAAGGAGTGTGTAATTTACGATATTTATAAACATGTTTTGTAGTATGTTGTCCACTTTTTGTCATCTTTACTAACAACCTTTTAAATGTTTGAAGCCTACTAACTTCCTACATTTGAATCTCTAGATTTTATTCACCTATCGCTAAAGGACAAATGGGCATGAAAGGAATACGTTACTATTCTACATGCATATTATGCAGTCCTTTAAAAAAGAACGTAATTAGATATTGCAGTTCTACATGCACTTTGATTGAAAATGACGGGATGGTCACTTATGGAATTCATGTAGTTATAGGTATACTCGATCAAGTGGAGTATGAATAACAACAACGACTGCAGTGAAGGAAATACTAAAATAAAAAATTATGAAAATCGTTTTTCTCGACGATGTTACTTCAAATCTAGTTTCACTCTTTATCAATTACAATTTCACCAAATCTTCTCTGTGGGAACATAAACGTTCTAATCGTGACTACTCAGTATTTTTGTTTTCTAAACATGCTGTATGCAGGACAACTATATCATCTAATATGTTCTTCCTTTCCGAACATGCATTAGCTTACCGATTCGACGTTTCGATGACTTAATTATCAACTGCTACTTAAATAATATGATTAAGGACTATTCAATGAATATTGTCACCCGAAGCCACATTTATATCCATTAATAAAAGCTAATCTTCAAGGCAATGAATTAATCTAAATCTTTTTATTGATGTAGGATCTATAGGCCATATCACCAACACTGTCAGTATTATCACCATAACTGCCACCAACACAGAAATTAAAAACCATCAACAATGCTACCACCACAACTGCTGGGACACTAAAATCACTAAGTAATAAAATACAGTTAGCGTCACCTATCATTACCAACAACAGCAATAGCTACCACTACCATTACTCGTACTAATACGAGCGTTACCAACTATAGTAATCACTCGACCGGTGAGAAATAAATGCAAAATTTCCCTCCAATCACACCCCACTATCTTAGGAAAGGAAGGACACATTAACTGTTATAGCTCTGAATCTAACGTGCCTGAAAAATTAAAAACGGGATTGTCATGACACCTTCTAACAATCTTTAATCATTGGGATCCAAGATTAAAGTCTAAGGTTGACTTGGGGCCAGGATCTCAAAGGGAATAGGAACAAGATTTCTTTCGGGCGTTAGGTGGAGTTCTTCCAAAATCCAATAGGGTTTTTCTTTTTTTAGGTAGAATCCAAGAAATAGTCACATGCTCTTTCTTGGCTTTCCGAGCCTCAGACCGAAGTACTGACTGGATCCTCTTCTCATAGACACTTGCATAGAGCTAAATAACACCACCAACAATAACAGCAACGACAACAACTAGTATCAACCAAGGTAAAAGCAATTCTGTGATCGCTCGACCGTACTAGAAATAGCAGTCAAATGTCCCTTAAATTAATATCGTATCATCTTAGAATAGGAAAGACAAAATTGATAATGTTGACCTAAAGACAATATGTGTTACTTAGTTGACTCGGTGGCTATGGCTGGAACGTCTTTGACTATGGGTCTGCTCAACCACGGCTGACCTGAGACTAAACACCAACAACATCAACGACAGTTACAACTAATGTCCCTTCTAACAACCAAACTAAACACTATCACTTGCAGCACTCAGCCCCTACCCCCACCAGAACACCGCCATAACCAAAGACAATCATGGCTATTCTCGCGAGCCAGCAAGAAAGCCTTTGTGTCCCGTGGGAGTTTCTTAATGGCACGCCTAACGAAACATTACCTTCACTATTTTTAGTGGTGCGGTTGATGAGAGATGTCTCAAGCTGCCCACTTCTTACCAAAGATTGCCCGTGCCTGCTCTACGTGATCACTCAATCTGCTTGGAGTGATGCCAAATCTCCCTCAAATAACACTCGACATTGTAAAAAAAGGACATGGTGAATAATGTGGTTCTGGATCCTTGTGTCCAGAACGATCAGGGTTTACCTTAGACTACAACACCTAGCTTATTATATATACTAAACATCACAAACATCAATGACTCTCAGTGCCATTACTTCTTTCTCGGAAGCTTCTGCGTGGTTGCTTAGCTTGCTAAAATAAGTGCAGTTTCACCTCAAATTACGCTGTACCGTCTTAAAAACGGAAAGACTCTATTTAGATAATGTGATTCAACTAGAAAAGTTGTCCGAAAATCAGATAGAATGACCAAAGCAGGGATGCTTTGATCATAGATTCACTCAATCAGGATCGATTTGGGGCCTAACAACAACAGAGAAATTATAAACATATGACAAAATTTGTTAAATATCGCCCACTCAATGTAGCTTCACAACTGCAGAGCTGTATAACTGAGGTGACACTCACTGTTGTAGACCCTGAATAACTGTGGTGAAGTCCATTTTTGTAGTACGTTAAGGCACTATATAATTACGATAGCGCTTACTATGTGATATTCATTGTTGTAGAGACTAGACCAAAATTTTTTTGTAGTGCACAAAAATATTGTATAATTACTTGTATAACTATTTATATCCGCTGTTGCAGATATAAATATTGTGTAATGAGGTGTAATTATCCTCATGGTTGTAGAGAGTGGATATACTGTGTACTTGTGTGGTAGTTCGCACTACATAAATGAATTGCAGTTTACTATTGCAATGAACAGATACACTCTATAATCCTGTTGTAGTGCACTGTAAAATTATGATATTCACAATTACAACTATTAAGGGGATATGTCGAACAGCTGCTGTTTAAAACAGAACTGGCCATCAGTCGAATCAAACATAAAGATCACCCCCACCATCTTCTTTTAGCCGGGAGGACAGACAGATTTTTTTGTTTGGTAGCTATAGAGAAAAGGGTTGTATAGTTTGCTAGAGTGAAAGGACTGAGGACAAACTCTTTCCTGTTCATCCAATCTGTTATTGATTTCTTCAAGTACACCTCAGAGAAGATGAGGATAGAGAGGCAATTGCTATCGTCTTGTAAATTTGTTAAAAGGCGGGTGAGGTTGATAATTGCCTTAGCGTGCTCCAGCATTCTACAGGCAATAAGAGTAATTGAGGGGGGCAATCAGTAAAGGAAGTTTGTGGTGTTGCCTAATTGCACCCAGGTGGCTGCCTTCCTATTAAGACGTGTTTATATTTTTGTTGTTTATATAGTTGGGTTTTTTTTTGCATGTTTTCTCATACCTGATTCTATGTAAATCATGACATTTTAGTAAGTTATCCTTATAATGTCCATTCAGGCGTCAACTTTGTGAAATTTTGGCAGAATTGTTATAGTCAGAAAAAACGCTTTGTGTTATTTGTTCTGTTTTCTTTCTGGTTTCAACTCGATAAAATAGTATCAGTCGAGCATTGGGTCGATGTAGCCCCTCCCACAAAATGTCAGGCTTTATTCTTATGGTTTGAAAGGATAATAATTATTGATGTTGCGTGTAGAACCGATGCAGATATCGGCCACGTCAGTCGTGAAGGTTGCCTGTGTTTTATGATGATAGGAGATTCGCCACAGACTACCTCTGGCGAGTGACTCTACCAATGAGACATCATGCTGTAGCTAGGACACTATATGAGATCCGCCGGAAGGATAACCTCGAGGCCAAGAAATAAGAACCTACAATATGGTAGAAACCAGAGCCACTCATGATAAAAAGAAGTACTGGTGGAATATCCCAGTACAAACCACGATAAAATGTAAACATAATAGATCTGACAGTAATTTGGGACAGAGAAGAGAAAATGTGTACAGTTGTGGAAATCAGCTGCCCAGTGGATGTTAACATAAAGCTAATGTTCAGCGAAAAAGAAAATACCAACGCTGAACTATTGAGGAATCTGCCCCATGTCAGGCATGGTCAACCTATTTTGAGAAGCAAGCCGCATGAGAAATGGTTCATTATTAGGCAGACTGTATTACTAGAAAAATGCAAAGTAATTTTTTGTTAGGCGTGCCTTTCAGAAAGTCCCGCTCTATGCTTTACTATCGAGTACGGTTACAGCCAAATCTACACAACCGATGGAAATGAACCAGTTATCCACTGAACTATATACAATGTGACTGTGTCGAAGTTGAATATTACCAATCGTAGTCGATGTTACCGCCGTTCTAGTATCAGATCTAATTACGTTACCTTATGATAAATCTACGTATATATTACTTGTGAATTTTCCTTGTTAGTGAGTGAACTGAAAAAGCAAATTTGGTGAACGAAAATGCGGATGCAGTGTTTATTCATATCCAAGTTAGAATATACGACAAGAAAAAACAAATAAACAAAAAAACGGAGAGCTTTACTGTGAAAATTTGACTGAGAAATATCTTGAGAGTGATTCACCGATTAACCTAACAATTATATCATGACAGTTCAATGAGTTTTAATATGGTAGGGTGGTGAGCAACATACATTTCTGATACAGTCTATTTACAGCAGAAGCTCTTGTAAGTTGTTCAGAAGAAATCAAGTCTGGTTTGTCGTTATTTCTGCTTGCTTAAGCATTCGAAATTAGCTACAAGCAAAATATGTGCACTGAGGAGGAGAAATGTTTTAAGTCTAAGCTTACAGTAAAAAACAAAAGCAACAACAACACAGAACAACACAACACAAAAGCAACAACAGCAGCTGCAGCAGCAGCAACAACAACACCATTATTATTATTAATAATAATAATAATAATAATAATAATAATTCTTTCTACTATAGGCACAAGGTCTGAAATTTGTGGGGAGGGGATTAGTTGATTATATCGACTCCAGTGGGTAACTGGCACTTATTTCATCGACCCGAAAGGGTGAAAGGCAAAGTCGACCTCGGTGGCATTTGAACTCAGAACGAAATACCACTAAGCATTTTGCCCGGCGCGCCAACGATTCGACCAGCTCACCGCCTTAATAATAATAATAATAATTAATTCGTTTTATTGGCCACAAGGGCTAATATCAATTAAAAACATATAAGGACAAAGACAGGACGAAGGTTACAAAAGGTTTTGTCCGAAAAGGTAGGAAAGTTCGTCTAAACAGAGGAAGAAAACGGAGAAAGATATAATGAATAAATAGATAAATAAATAGATAAATAAATAAGTAGAAACCCCCGAAGGGGGAGGCGCTTCGAAAGAGGAAAGGTTACACGTGGAAAAACCCATAAAACCACGGGAGCCTGGTCAGAAAAAAATAAGGGGTATAGAGCCCTTTCTCCTTTTACATTACCTTTTTGTTTCCTTTTTTTTTTTACAAGAATTGGTCCGTTTATACTGGCCATTCTTCCAACAGTCACCCATCTTTCAACGAATTTGCTATGAGACAGCACTTCCCTCTCTACTCTCATCTTCCTTTTCAAGTGGAACTTGAAAAAGTTGATGAGGCCTTGGCCAAAGAGGAAAGTCTCTGTCTTTAGCCCTTTCAAATGGGTCCACCATATCACCTCTTTCGCTACAGCCACTAGGCATAGGAAAATTGCCTTGCCCTCCTGGTTAAAGGAGGTCGGCGGGTCAATTCTCACGATGGATTCAGCTGATAGCCGGATCCGTCCTACACGTGACAGTAGCTGTTCGATATAGACCCACAGGTCAGCAATGCTCGGGCACTGGACGAGTGCGTGCAGAACGGTTTCGTCGTCCTGAGCGCACCTCGGGCAGGCTCGGTTGACGGCACTTCCATGTCGGTAGAGTTTATCTCGAACAGGTAGCGCACCTCGGTAGCACTGCCAGGCGAGGGACCTTTGGAAATTATCCATGGGCCCCGGCCCGAAAGTTCTCCTGAACAGACTGCTTAGCTGATCATCCTCGACGCCTAGAGTTTCCCCGAGAACGTCGTCGCACTTTTCTCCCACTAACCCTCTATAGAACGCTAGAGTGGAGCTACTACCGATCGCACTGCCCGCCTGACTAAGGGCGGTGAGAGCTTGGCGGCACTCGAGGTGCCAAGCGCCCTTTCTCGGTCTACGTTTGATCCAGGATTGCAGCTCTGTTAAAGAAACGAGCTGCGGAAAATCGCGTCTGACGAAAGGCGACCACACCTGTTCACCGTCCAGGAAACGCTTGAGATGTCGTAGCCTGAGCGCATGTTTGCGCATCAGCAACCACGGCATGCCAAGGCCTCCGTTCAGCGGTTGTTGACAGCAGATGGAGCGCCTGACCAGTGGTACCTGACCCTTCCACAAAAAGTTGAAGAGCAAGCGTACCATCTTGGTTAACCAGCGGTTGGGACAAGGGACGACGGTCAAACGGTAATAGATGACGGATGCGATGTATGCATTCGCCGCCTCCGCTCGACCTTTCAAGGAGAGCTTCCTCTCAGCCCATTTCTGGGTGAGGTTGGCCACCCTGTTCGTCACTTCTTCCCAGTTTTTCTCCAACTGGAGGTCCGGACCGAACCAGACCCCGAGCAGTTTAACGGGTCCGTCTGTCCAGCACCCTACAACGCTGTTGGACGGCATGGACTTGCCCCTCCAGGGGCCTAGTTGCAAGCCCACTGACTTTTCCGCGTTAATTTTCGCACCTGTCACCGCTTCATACTCGTTTAGTGTCTCGCCAATCAGGTCAATATGCCTGTGGCTCGACACCATCACGGTGACGTCGTCGGCATAGGCAGACACGCTCCTTCCACATCCCAGATCACGCGGGACGCCCCTCAAAGCCTCCAACCTCCGCAGTAATGGCTCGAGAGTCAATACATACAGAAGGGAGGAGAGAGGACACCCTTGGCGAACCGAACGCGAGATGTTGAACGGTTCCGATAGATGGCCGTTCACCCGTATGACCGAGCAGATGCCGCTGTATAAAGCAGCTATCCACCCGCGGAAGACCGGACCGAAGCCAGCTGCTTTGAGAACAGCTGCCAGGTATCGATGGTCGACCCTTTCGAAGGCTTTAGACTGATCTAAATTGATCAAATCCCCACCCGCGCCAGCTTCGTTACCCACCCTCTCTATGATGTAGCGCATGAGATGGAGGTTGTCGTGGATAGACCTGGTCGGCACAGCGCATGTCTGCGCCTTGCCGATCAGTTTGCCCACGACAGGCGCCAATCTCTTGGCTAGCACCTTGGCCAAGATCTTCAACTCTGTGTTGAGCAGAGTGATGGGCCTAAAGTTCCCTATAATGTCCCCCTTGTTTGGGTCCTTTCTTAGCAAACAAAAGCAGGAATTCTCCCGTTTTGTTGCCAGTTGCAGTAGACGTTTGCCAAGACGCCCGCAAACAAGTCTGGCATTGATGTATAAAGCTCGTAAGGCAGACCATCCAAACCCGGCGATCTACCTCTCGTGCAGCCTTTCATCGCTTCCTGTACTTCCCAGGCAGATATGGGTCCTTCGCAGTACTCGGCCTCGCTGGTCGAGAGTTGCGGCAGGCCGTCTAGGTACACACCGAAGTCTGTTCCGTCGTCCCGAACAATTGAGCAAAGTGCTGCTGAAAGGCTGCACACATCTGCTTCGGTTCCGAAATCTCGCAGTCGTTCTGGCCCACCAAAGACCGAATGGTCGCTCTGTTCCCACGCTTCGCCTCAACCACGCGGGCCCATCAAGCGGCCTTAGTCCCCTCCCCGCTTACCGAAAGTGCTTTAGCTCTGACAACGCAGCCTTCATGCTTGGCATCAAAGTGTTAGTCGAGGGCCAACTTCGCTGCTAACACGTCGGTTGCGATGCCTGTCCTAAGAGCCTCGTCTAGTTTGTTAACTAAATCCCGCTCTGTTTTCTTACGTTCTACAGCTAGAGCCTTACTAAACGTAATTGATTCTGTTCTAATTGCCCGCTTCAGGGCGAACCACCAGTTGTTGTTGATGATTGCCCCGGTTAAAGCCCTCTTAACTAATAAACTAATCCGGTCTCTGTAGGCTTTGCACGCCGTTATTGACGTGTTTAGCTTCCAGTAACCGGGGCCTTGTCTATGGAGCCTATCTAAGTCGACCGTACAGATCACGAATTTGTGGTCCGTGTAGCCGACTATGTTGAATTGTGGACACCCTATGCTATCTTTATCCGCTGGCCTACAGAAAAATCTATCTAAGTACGATCTAGACGACCCGATGCGATTAGTCCAAGTCCACATTGGCACATTCGGGTTGTCTAGTCGATACCTGTCGAACAGCTGAAAGCGTTTGAGCAGGTTGGCGAGGCTCTTGCATCCCCCTTTCTTATTAGATGCTCCCGCACCCACCCTATCGATACGTTCGTCTAGGACAGCGTTCCAGTCCCCAACTAGCACTAAAGTGCGAGAAGTACCTAGGAAAACCTCCAGACGTTTGAAATAATCCGACTGTCCTGCTCCTGTCGGAGCGTAGGCAGCCAGTAGTCTCAAAGCAGCGCCATCACTACTATCGACGTCCAGGACCACCAACTTACCTTCCGGATCCAGGAAGACTGCCCTTATTTTCAAGTCTAGGCCTTTCCGAAATAGCACCGCAGTACCTCCACCGCCCGCTCCCGACCGACACGGAGATAGGAAAATCTCGTACCCGCCAAAAAGGGCTGCGAGTTCCTGTGGGTTGGAGAGCCTGGTTTCGCTAATGGCTGCTACATCTACACTGTAAGACCTCAGGTCGTTCAACAGGTGACCTTGTTTCCAAGGCGACCCGAGGCCTCTCACATTTATGCTTCCGATTCTGAGAATTACCATGTTTTTTTAAAAAGGGAAGTATTAGAGGAGAAAAGGCTCTACTTACTGTTTTCTGGTGGGGTGGCTCCCCTATGTTTTCGTGTGGGTGTTTCCACTAAATTCCGATAAAGGCTTTGGGAGAAGCTTCTCCCTAGTGACCCAACATCATTCGGAAACTTTTCTTTTATTTTATTATAGTTTTCTTGGGTTATTTTTAGTGTGAGTATGTGTGCTGGTGGTGCGTTGTGTAGGGGTATAATGAAATGTGTGGTGTTTGCATTTGTACTGTTTTTTAAGAAGTCTAATAAGTGTTCATTTTTTGTGTTGATGGCTGTTACGTTTGTGGTGTGTGTGTGTGCTGGTGTTTGCGGTGGAGAAGGTGTTGCTATTTGTTGTGAGTGTGTGTTGTTGTTGCCGATGATGTTGGAAAGCTCACCTTTTTCGCGCCTCCCCTCTTTGTCAATTGTTTCTTTTGTCTTTCTTTTTCGTTTTTTTTGTTGGTGGTACGGTGTGCCACTTCCCTTTTTCACTATCAGTGCTCGCACAATCCGAGCTGATCTGATCTGGAAGGGGAATGTTTGTCGGATCTGGTGAAGATTCTTTTACAATTTCTGTTGTTGCTGGTTCTGTTATCTTTTTTGGTGTGGAGGTTCTTGGTGTTGGTGTTGGTTTGGTGATGGCTGGAGATGGTGGTGTCGCTTTTCGTGGTGCTGGTGGTGATGGTGTTGGTGGTGATGGTGTTGGTGGTGATGGTGCTGGTGGTGATGGTGTTGGTGGTGATGGTGCTGGTGGTGTGGAGGCTTTTGGTTGTTCTTGTTGTTGCTGCAATTTTCTGTTTTTGTCTGCCTCCATTCTTTGCTCGTAGATGGGGCAGTCTCTTTTTAGGTGTTTTTCACTGCTGCAGAGGTAGCACTTTGGTCTGCGCCCCTCTACTGCAATGTGTATTCTACTGCCATCCGGCAGGTTTATGGCGTCGGGTATGGTATTTATGCTATTTTGTTCAATCTGAACAAGGAGATGCATTTCCATGCCCAACCAGTTTTTTTCTTTTACTCTGTTCACCTTTAGGATAGTGGCAAAGGTCTTTCTATGCCAGCCTTGACAGCGGCTGGACGTGTTTCTCGCTGCTCTGACCTTTCAGTAGCTGAAAGCCATAGAAACACTAATATGACCCAACTGGACAACGGCGAACAAAAAAATAGAATAACTCTGAAAGACTGGAATATATACAATATCCTGTGAGTATTTAAAATTCCCTTCAAAATAAGTTAAGAAATTTACATGTATACAGTTTTCAAACACACAAACTACGATATCCACAACTGTTGTGAACACTCATCCTTATATATATATACAATACAATATATACAATATATACAACACAATATATACATATCCTGTGAGTATCTAAAATTCCCTTCAAAATAAGTTAAGAAATTTACATATCTACAGTTTTAAAACACACAAACTTTGATATCCACCACTGTTGTGAACACTCATCCTTTCGTCTCTCCTTGAGTATCCGAAAAAGTAAAAAAGTAAACATACATTTTTTTTTTAATTCTAAAAACATTAGTTTTCTCTGTGTGGACATACAAAAGACCATCTTCGGTGAATCTTAAAACTTTCTGTGAAAATTTGACTCTTCTTGTTTTTTCTTTCCTCCCCGAGTATTCAGAAATGTAAACATCTTTTTTTATTGCAAAAACACAACTGTTTTCTCTAACTGGACATACAAAAGAACATCTCTAGAAAAGTCAACATTAATTTCTACAATATTATCTTTATTTTCTCCTTGACTAGACGAAATGTGCAATAACAGAAATGCACGTGGAACAATAATAATAAATTCTCTCTGGTCGAACACAACTTCTCTATTCACAAATAATACAGAACAGAGTAAGTCGGCCCGTCCTTAATTTTTCTTAAGGTCAAGGTCACTGTTGCTATTGTTTGCTGCTAGTAGTAGTAAACATTTGAACTCTTTTTGACCGATCCGATCCCATTCCACTCAAAAAAGGGAGAAAAAAAATACATGAGCCGCTCTTACTACTACTACTGGTGCTGCTATTACTGCTACTACTACTGCTGTTGCTGCTACTGCTGCCACTACTACTACTGCTGCTGCTACCACTACTGCGCTGCTGCTGCTACCTCTGCTGCTGCTGCTACCACTGCTGCTGCTGTCACTACTACTGATATTACTACCACTGCTGCTGTTGCTGTTACTACTGCTGCTGCCACCGCTGCTGCTGCTACTACTGCCACTGGTACTGCTGATATGCTGTTACCACTGCTGCTGCTGATAGTGATGTTGTTGCTACTACTACAACTACTGGTGGTGGTGGTGATGCTGCTGCTGCTAATGATGAATATATTTGTAAAATAAAATTTTTAAAAAAAAAATTTAAAAATTAAACTTTAATTATAATTTAACTTTACTTAAAAAAAAAAAAAATTCAAACAGTACACCAAATCGCTTGTCCAATGGTTATAATGGAAGCGCACCAGTCAGGAATCTGTCAGCCTGACGACGAAAAATTTTCAAATGGCAGAATATCTTCCCCGAATACGAACATGGAAGGTCACTTAGACGGGATTTGTCCCAAATTAAGCCCCCAAAGTTCACCACTACAACAACCACAAAATCAAAAATGTAAAAGAATTAAATGGAACCGGGAAGAATATAAAGAAGTAATATACGCTTATTACTTTGCATTAAGTAGGCCAACCCAAGAGAAACACACCGCAAACTCCTACAGAATTTGGAGGAGCCGGAATCCAGCTAGCAGACCAAATCTAGACGAAAACAGATTAGCAGATGTTAGAAGAGATATCCTCAGAAATACCAGACTCACAGATGCAGAATTGACCTCTATTAAAAAAGCGGTAGAGAATGACCTAAATATAAGTCAGGAAAGAAATAATGAAGCAGAGGAGAGGAACGTTGGACCACAAGCATTGACTGAAAGGCGACCATCTGCCGAAACCACTCAAGAGCCCGAAGAAAAAGGAGAATATAATGACCCTAGGGAAAACAGCCAAGAAAATGATGCCGAAACAGAATTTGAAGACCACATATTTGCTGAACAACACAGAAAATCTATCACTGAAATGAAGCAGGAAGTTCTGAATGAGCTTGCAGTTGTAAGGCATACAAATATGAATGATAGGGAACCACTCCATAAACTCCCAAATGCACACCAACATAAAACACAAATAAAAATTGGCAACTGTGTTACACAAGAGATCATACAACAACTAAAACCCGATCTTAATAAGTTAAATGAAATTATCTACTCTGTTGCTAAGGTAATTGAAAAACGCTGTTTAACACCAAAAAAACCAACAATACCAAATTCGAAAAGAAAATCAAACTGGAGGAGTAGAATTGAAACTGAGATTGAATCGTTGCGAAGGGAGATATCAATATTAACTGAGCTATTTCTCTGGAAATGATATAAAATCAAGAAAAAGCAGGAAGATCGTGAGGAAATATGGACTCTCAACAAGAGAAGAACTAATGTCAGCGAATGAAACACTGAAACAGAAAGTTCAAGCGAAGGCTCAGAGAATACGCAGATTTGAGAAAAGAATCAGATTCTACAGGCAAAATAAGATGTTCAAATCCAATGCTAAATCATTTTACAGGGACATAGGGAAAGAAAAAATAACCATTGAAAACCCACCCCCAATGGAAGAAGTTGAAAACTTCTGGAAAGGGATCTGGAGTGATGAGAAACCATACAATGAAAATGCAGACTGGATCAAACGCACCCAAGATGCCTACAAAAATCTACAAGAACAGGTATGGGAAGACATCTCAGTCGCTGACCTAAGGAGGGCACTAACGAAGGCTCATAAGTGGAAATCCCCTGGTACTGATAGAGTACCAAATTTCTGGCTCTCATCACTCTCGTCCGCACACAAAATCTTAGTAATACTATTTAATAGTATTATGAAAGACCCAGAAAAAACTCCCCATTGGATGGCAAATGGTATTACTTACCTCCTCCCGAAAAATAACGAAACCAAAGATCCAAAAAACTACCGGCCTATAACATGTTTGTCTACTACCTATAAGATTTTGACATCTATTCTAGTGGAGAAAACATATTCGTTTACGGAAGAGAATAACCTCTTTCCCACTGAACAAAAAGGATGCAGACGAGGCTCATACGGATGCAAAGATCAGCTCTTAATTAATCGCATGATCCTTGAGAACTGCCATAACAAGCGCAGAAATCTCAGCTCTTCATGGATTGATTATAAAAAAGCCTTTGACAGCATACCACATTCGTGGATTCTGAAATCGCTGGACATTTTCAAAATTTCTCCTGTGATTTCAGATTTTTTAAAGTATAACATGTCCCTATGGAACACGAAGCTGCAATTATATCATTGTAATGGAGTATTGCACTCAAACAATATTAGCATAAACTGTAGCATTTTCCAGGGTGACTCACTTTCACCACTAATTTTCTGCATAGCACTAATACCACTCTCAGGTGAACTGAAAAGAACATGGTATGGCTACAAAATTGACAACAAGAAAATAAGCCATCTATTTTATATGGATGATTTAAAGCTATATGGCAAAGATGATGAAGAGCTTCAGGGACTATTACATACTGTGAAAGGATTCAGTGATGATATCGGGGTGGAGTTTGGCCTTGAAAAGTGTGCCAAAGCCACTTTTAAGAAAGGGTAACTAGTAAAGTCAAGTTCAATAGAATTAGATGTCGAAACAGTAATAAAAGAACTTGAGCAGGAACAAACATATAAATACCTAGGAATAAATGAAGGCTCTGGTATCCAGCATGCAAGCATGAAAGAGAAGGTTAGGAAGGAATGTTATAGAAGAGTTCGAGCAGTTCTGAAGTCTGAGCTGAATGCTTATAATAAGGTGTTAGCCATAAATTCCTTAGCAGTCCCAGTTGTTCTTTATAGCTTCAATGTGCTTAACTGGAATACCAGTGAAATAGTCAGAATTGATAGAAAAATCCGCAAGCTACTGACTTGTAATAAGATGCACCATCCAAAGGCAGACGTGGATCGTCTTTACCTCCCCAGAGCTCAGGGAGGTCGAGGCTTGATCCAGCTTGAACTTACGTACAAAACCACCGCAATCAGATTGGCCAAATACCTTGAAACAACCAACGATTGGATGCTGAAACTTGTTGAAAAACATGAAAGACCGAAAAGACTTCACTCTATTCTGAAAGAGAGCAAAAAATTCGCTACCGAACTCTTAGATACCCACCAGCTTGATCAGGTTGAAGGAAATACGCCATCTGCTGCTGCAAAGAAAATAAAATTAATTGCAAAGACAAAAGCACATGAAAAATTAGCTAGCAGATGGGAACAGAAACCTCTGCATGGCAAGTATGTGGCTCGTAGCAAACAAGGTGATGTCGACCAGAAACGCACGCACCAATGGTTACAAAGCTCAGGGCTAAAAACAGAGAGTGAAGGTTTCATATTAGCTGCTCAAGACCAAAGCTTATTAACCCGGAACTACCAGGCCAATGTGATAAAAAATGGAGCTGACCCAAAATGCCGATTCTGTAACCATGAGATTGAAACTCTAGACCACCTAATCTCAGGGTGTAGAGTGTTAGCACCTGTAGAATATAAAGCAAGACATGACAGAGTTGACCAGTATTTACACTGGACAATATGTCAGCATTATAAAATCAAAAGCGCTGACAAATGGTATAAACACCATCCTGAAGTTGTGACTGAGGGTGAAAATGTATCGATTCTCTGGGACTTCCCCGTACATACCGACAAAACTATAAAAGCTAATAAACCGGATATTATCATAAAAGATCAGACAAAGAAGACGTGTTTATTAATTGACATGAGTATTCCCTCTGATCATAATATAGCGGCGAAAGAATTTGACAAGATCAGTAAATATAAAGACTTGCTAATAGAAAATGAAAAAATGTGGCACCTCAAGGCGACTACCATACCAGTGATTGTAGGATCTCTAGGAATGATAAAAAAAGGTACTGAAATCTATTTGAAAATGATACCAGGCTTACCATCTCTACAGGAGGTGCAAAAAATCGTGCTAACTGGAACGACTCATGTACTAAGAAGAGCATTATCGCTGTGAAAACAACATCCATTCATGATTTTTTTTTTTTTCTTAAATACATGTTTTACCTATGAATTTGCGTGTGTAAATTGGGAATGCATACAACGTTTCTCTGCCCTAGGTGTACGGAAAACACTCGGCGAGAAATGGGAAAAATTTGAAGAAAGAAGAAAAAAAAACATAATAATAATAATAATAATAATAATAATAATAATAATAATAATAATAATAATCTAAAAACAGAAACAATTCCTATCATAGGCGCATTAGATATGATAAAATATGATAAAAAAATATTCAGACAAATACATAACAAAAACAACAGGACTAACAAATATATATAACATACAGAAAATAGCACTAATAGGCACTGCACACATCCTACGTAAAACACTTTCAATATAGTAACCATCACAGCAAACCACAGCACACTCAAGGCACACAGAGCTGCACTGGATAATGTAGTGAAAGCATGTTATAGAAATAAGACTACTGAATAATAATAATAGTTTCAAATTTTACCACAAGGGCAGCAGTTTTGGTGGGAGAATGTGTCGATTACATCTACCCCAGTGCGTAACTGGTACAAATTTTATCGACCCTGAAAGGATGAAAGGCAAAGTCGACCTCGGTAGAATTTGAACTCAGAACGTAACGGCAGACGAAATACCGCTAAGCATTTCGCTCGGCGTGCTAACGTTTCTGCCATCTCGCCGCCTTCAATAATGATGATGATGATGATGATGATGATGATGATGATGATGATGATGATAATAATCGATAGAAAAATCCGCAAGCTACTGACTTGTAATAAGATGAACCATCCAAAGGTAGGCGTGAATCGTCTTTACCTTCCCAGAGCTCAGGGAGGTCGAGGCTTGATCCAGCTTGAACTAACGTACAAAACCACCGCAATCAGATTGGCCAAATACCTTGAAACAACCAACGATTGGATGCTGAAACTTGTTGAAAAACATGAAAGACCGAAAAAACTTCACTCTATTCTAAAAGAGAGCAAAAAATTCGCTACTGATCTCTTAGATACCCACCAGCTTGATCAGGTTGAAGGAAATACGCCAACTGCTGCTGCAAAGAAAATAAAATTAATTGCAAAGAAAAATTAGCTAGCAGATGGGAACAGAAACCTCTGTATGGCAAGTATGTGGCTCGTAGCAAACAAGCTGATGTCGACCATAAACACACACATCAATGGATACGAAGCTCAGGGCTAAAAGCAGAGAGTGATGGTTTCATATTAGCTGCTCAAGACCAAAGCTTATTAACCCGGAACAACCAAGCCAATGTGATAAAAAAATGGAGCTGCCGATTCTGTAACGATGCGATTGAAACTATAGACCACCTAATCTCAGGGTGTAGAGTCTTGGCACCTGTAGAATATAAAGCAAGACATGACAGAGTCGGCCAGTATTTACACTGGACAATATGTCGGCATTATAAAATCAAAACCGCTGACAAATGGTATAAACACCATCCTGAAGCTGTGATTGAGGGAGAAAAGGTATCGATTCTCTGGGACTTCCCCGTACATACCGACAAAACTATAAAAGCTAATAAACTGGATATTATTATAAAAGATCAGACAAAGAACTGTTTATTAATTGACATGAGTATTCCTTGCGATCATAATATAGCGTCGAAAGAATTTGACAAGATCAGTAAATATAAAGACTTGCTAATAGAAAATGAAAAAATGTGGCACCTCAAGGCGACTACCATACCAGTGATTGTAGGATCTCTAGGAATGATAAAAAAAGGTACTGAAATCTATTTGAAAATGATACCAGGCTTACCATCTCTACAGGAGGTGCAAAAAATCGTGCTAACTGGAACGACTCATGTACTAAGAAGAGCATTATCGCTGTGAAAACAACATCCATTCATGATTTTTTTTTTTTTTCTTAAATACATGTTTTACCTATGAATTTGCGTGTGTAAATTGGGAATGCATACAACGTTTCTCTGCCCTAGGTGTACGGAAAACACTCGGCGAGAAATGGGAAAAAATTTGAAGAAAGAAGAAAAAAAAACATAATAATAATAATAATAATAATAATAATAATAATAATAATAATAATAATAATAATAATCTAAAAACAGAAACAATTCCTATCATAGGCGCATTAGATATGATAAAATATGATAAAAAAATATTCAGACAAATACATAACAAAAACAACAGGACTAACAAATATATATAACATACAGAAAATAGCACTAATAGGCACTGCACACATCCTACGTAAAACACTTTCAATATAGTAACCATCACAGCAAACCACAGCACACTCAAGGCACACAGAGCTGCACTGGATAGTGTAGGGAAAGCATGTTATAGAAATAAGACTACTGAATAATAATAATAGTTTCAAATTTTACCACAAGGGCAGCAGTTTTGGTGAGAGAATGTGTCGATTACATCTACCCCAGTGCGTAACTGGTACAAATTTTATCGACCCTGAAAGGATGAAAGGCAAAGTCGACCTCGGTAGAATTTGAACTCAGAACGTAACGGCAGACGAAATACCGCTAAGCATTTCGCTCGGCGTGCTAACGTTTCTGCCATCTCGCCGCCTTCAATAATGATGATGATGATGATGATGATGATGATGATGATAATAATAATTGATAGAAAAATCCGCAAGCTACTGACTTGTAATAAGATGAACCATCCAAAGGCAGGCGTGAATCGTCTTTACCTTCCCAGAGCTCAGGGAGGTCGAGGCTTGATCCAGCTTGAACTAACGTACAAAACCACCGCAATCAGATTGGCCAAATACCTTGAAACAACCAACGATTGGATGCTGAAACTTGTTGAAAAACATGAAAGACCGAAAAAACTTCACTTTATTCTAAAAGAGAGCAAAAAATTCGCTACTGATCTCTTAGATACCCACCAGCTTGATCAGGTTGAAGGAAATACGCCAACTGCTGCTGCAAAGAAAATAAAATTAATTGCAAAGAAAAATTAGCTAGCAGATGGGAACAGAAACCTCTGTATGGCAAGTATGTGGCTCGTAGCAAACAAGCTGATGTCGACCAGAAACACACACATCAATGGATACGAAGCTCAGGGCTAAAAGCAGAGAGTGATGGTTTCATATTAGCTGCTCAAGACCAAAGCTTATTAACCCGGAACAACCAAGCCAATGTGATAAAAAAATGGAGCTGCCGATTCTGTAACGATGCGATTGAAACTATAGACCACCTAATCTCAGGGTGTAGAGTCTTGGCACCTGTAGAATATAAAGCAAGACATGACAGAGTCGGCCAGTATTTACACTGGACAATATGTCGGCATTATAAAATCAAAACCGCTGACAAATGGTATAAACACCATCCTGAAGCTGTGATTGAGGGAGAAAAGGTATCGATTCTCTGGGACTTCCCCGTACATACCGACAAAACTATAAAAGCTAATAAACTGGATATTATTATAAAAGATCAGACAAAGAACTGTTTATTAATTGACATGAGTATTCCTTGCGATCATAATATAGCGTCGAAAGAATTTGACAAGATCAGTAAATATAAAGACTTGCTAATAGAAAATGAAAAAATGTGGCACCTCAAAGCGACTACCGTACCAGTGATTGTAGGATCTCTAGGAATGATAAAAAAAAAAAGGTACTGAAACCTATTTGAAAATGATACCAGGCTTACCATCCCTACAGGAAGTGCAAAAAATCGTGTTAACTGGAACGACTCATGTACTGAGAAGAGCGTTATCGCTGTGAAAACAACATCCATTCATGATTTTTTTTTTTTTTTTTTTTTAAATACATATTTTACCTGTAAATTTGCGTGTGTAAACTGGGAATGCATACAATGAGTTTCTCTGCCCCAGGTGTACGGAAAACACTCGGCAAGAAATGGAAGAAAATTTAAAGAAAGAAGAAAAAAAACTTAATAATAATGATGATGATGATAATAACACAAGATCAAAACCTTCCTGCCAGAAACCACCCAAAAAACACGTAATGAAAAGAAATACAAGTAACTGCAGAATATGTGGTGATGGTGAAAAAGATATTGTCTCTGGCTGCGTAGTCCTGGCTTAGAAAGAATATATTCATAGACACGTCAGAGCTGGGACCTATATACACTGGAAGTTATGCCAGCACTATGGATATAACAACAGAAAAAAGATGGGCACATGCCAGAAAAGGTCAGAAAATGAGAAAGCAACCATACTCTGGGATATGCCAATACACACAGATAGAGAAATTAAGGCCAATAGGCTGAATATAGTTGTCAGAGATCACCAAGAAAGAATTCTTTTTTTTTAATCGATGTGTCAATACTAACAGATGACAATGTTTCTTTAAATAAGAAACGGAGAAACCTTCAAAAATACAAAGATATGGAAATAGAGGTAACTCTAATGTGGAGCCTGAAAACAGAAACCATTCCTATCATAGTAGGTATGAAAACATTCAGACAAATACATAACAAAAACACCAGGACTTACAAGTATATATAACACGCAGAAAATATCACTACGAGGCACCGCACACATCCTACGTAAAACACTTTCAATACACTGAAAATAAGAGCATCATAACAAACCACAGCACATACCCAAAACACACAGAGCTGCGCTCGGTAGTGCCGTGAAAGCACGTGATAGATATAAAACTACTGAATAATAATAATAATCCTTTTTGATATTATAGTCCTTTCATATTATCCACAAGGAACAAAAATAAAAGTTGGGCATTACAAAGAACAACATATTGAAGGTTGATATGAAACGTTTAAAAAAAGGAAATAGCAAAGATTCCTCAATAGCTGTGATGACACCTGTTTAAGGCTAATCAAAGTAGCCTCACGAAGAGTGAATCATCCTGGTCACCAAGGGCGAAAGTTCTCTTCCACCAGTCGGTTTTCAACCTTCAAGCACATGCTCAGAGATTACTCGTACTACGTTTACTCGTACTACGTTTACTATTCTTCGCCTTTCAACAAACTTGTCTCTCATGCCTCACTTTCTTTTCCGAGTGGAATTTAAAGAAGTAGATAGAATTGGCTGAAGAAGAATGTGCCAAGTATTCAAATTTTTCAATCTTGTCCGCTACACAATCTCTTTCCAGAGTCACTTGCCTATGCAACTGTGACATCTGATGTTACTCTATCGTTCCACGCCCACAAGTGCATCTTGAAGATGAAACAATTGTGGTAAAATAAAAAAAAAAATGTTGGTTCATTCCGTCTTCTCTATTTATCTTTAATATATACCCAACGTCCATCCTGGAATTCCTGGAGTTGTTACAACGATGTTTCCTAAGTATCGCTGATGATGCCTGGTAGTCATAAGTGGTGAACGTGCTCCGCAGATACAACTTGAGACTTATCGTGAAATGAGGTTTCGATACTGTGTTTAACACGTATTTTCCTAACATAATTCTTAAACCTTATATTTGACTTATATACATATGTATATATGTATGAATGTATGTATGTATGTATGTATGTATTATGCATGTATGTATGTGTGTATGCATGTATATATATATATATATATATATATATATATATATATATATATATATATATAATACAAAGAATATATATGCATGTATACACACATATATGTACATACTTACATCTACATGTGTATATAGATGCATATCAGGGTACAGGACGTTAGAACATATATATATATATGCATGCACACATAGATAAAACCTAGAGCAGTATATTCGAATATGATTAATCAGTATCTTTGGGTGAGGAGTATAGTCGACGACGGAAATTCTTTTTAGTCAACAACAATTCGAGGAGCCTGATTAATGTTTGTTGCAAATTTTGAGGAAAACGACCATATACTTTTCAAGTTACGGGCCTTAACGCTGCGAAAATGCTTTTAAAATGCGATTTATCTGCCACTGGGCCCGCATTAGGCAAGAATTTGAACAGTTTTTTTGGCCCATGACACTCCATGGACCCTAAGTAATGCAGGTGTAAAATTTCATTAAAATCGGTTGGGTAGATCTCGAGTTTTAACAGCATGACAAACACAGAAAGGCACACATCCTGTGTTATGTATGTATATATATATATATATATATATATATATATATATATATATATATATATATATATATATATATATATATACAAGGGATATTAGGGATATCCCTTCATCAGAGACGATGTGAGATGGTTAGATAGAAGGAAATAGTAGAGTTCAATATAAGGAGTTATTTTGGAAAAGGATGGAAGTAAGAAGTAAGAGAATAAAGGGAAATAAGAGAATAAAAGTGAAAATAAAAATATATGTAGGATGTAATAGTTGCAGTTCCATTATCTAAGGAAAGTGGTGTGCAGAAGTGGTAAAAATGCTTCTTGTCCATAGTATGTAAATTCTGATAGGAGTTCATATTATGACATTACAAATGGAAATGGTGGAGACGTAGATTTCATGTACTGTTCATTCAAAAGGGTCTTGTGGTGTGAATGAAATTTTGAGAATGTTAAAATGAGGAGAATGGCCAGAAGGAATAGGTGAGGAAAGAAGAAAGAAAGAAAGAGGAAGAGGAAATACAAAAGGAGTGTTAGTTGGTGGTCGAGATATTATGAAGGGGATGAGAGAGGAGTAGGGGAGGGATAGGAAGAGATAAGTATGAAAGGAAAGAATCTTTCGTATTTATTGAATTCGTTTCAGGACTTCACTTTTGGATTATTGTGAACTGTCATCTCATCAGCTCGAGACTTTTTGATTTGTCTGTATGTATTTATGCAATTCTTTATAGGAATTTGATTTGGGCACGGAATTTCACTATTATATGTGTTTATATCTTTTTTTTGTTATGTGTTCGCATATTTATAATGGCTTATATATACTCTCTGCGTTTAGATGTGTGACGGCTTTGATGAGGAATATTATTAACCTTGAAATGTGTGTCTATATATATATATATATATATATATATATATATATATATATATATATATATATATATATATATATATATATATATATACACACCCATACTCATGCACGCATATATGTATAAATGTCTATATATTTATTATTAAACAATTAAAAAGTTAGATTGGAGAGTTAAAAAATTAAAAACGGAGACAACGAAAAGTCAAACAGGGTTACTGGAGATTACCTAAGGGATGTTCGGGATATGTACTGTGTGGTGATTTAGCTTGCATTTCGATTTGTGGTAAAATTTGAAGGTATGAGAAAAGCGGTGGTCTAGTAGTATTGAAGAGTTGTGTTTTAATATGTGGAATGCCTCTTTTAGGCATAACTTACAGATTGAATGTTGACCCTGGTATGGAAGCCCAGAATCTATTATGGACCATGACAAGATGTATGGAATATATCTAATTTTGAGATGATGTATGTGGCTGGCGAGTGTTGTGGATTTACTGTGTTTCCCATATCTAGAAGAATTGAGATGCGCAGCGTATCGCTGTTTAAAACCTATAGCTGACCCTAATATATATGGTTGTAGAATTGTGTAAAGTGTTGAGGACGGTGCATTTATAAATTACGTTAGACCTGCAACGGGTTTGTAGAGAGCAGATTGTCCCAGGGCGGCAGTTACATGGTAGTGTATTGTGGGGATTATTCGCAGGAATGGAGGGGATAATACTGTCTAATGAGAGGTTAGAGATGGCGGTAGATTGGTCTATTTTATTAACACTATTATTACTATTTCTGTCGCTGTTGTGATTTATCCTATCTGTAATAGTGGTGGAAGTTGGGGTAGTAGTATTCTGGTTAGGTTTTCGTTGTGGTCTAAAGTATGGTGTTCCGTATTGGAGCTAGTTTTTCGTTGTGGTCTAAAGTATGGTGTTCCGTATTGGAGCTATGTATATGTTGAGCGCTCATATATTCAGAGTTGTTACGGTGTAAGTTTTGATAATAGGAAGAAAGTTTTCGTCTATTAGAGGCTGTTATGATAGACTCAAAGTTGGGCGGGGAAGAGTAGGATAAAATCTTTATAAGAATTTATGAAGTAGTCAGCGTGAAAAAAAACCCTCATAGGGAAAAAAAAACCCATCATTTTTTTCCATAAATATATAATTTAATTTATATAAGGGCATTACTATACAATAATGCCTCACGCTTAGAGGGACTTCATAAGTCAAAACTACCAAAATAAGCACATTTTTACCGATCGCGAGGGAATGCAACTTTCAAAGCTAACCTCCTAAAAACTTTTAACTTAACGGCATACCAATGGTTTCCTAATTAACACAACAAATATATATATAGTTTTAGAGAAAAGAATCAATGTTCATGAACTCATCGATGAAAATCCGCAGTCACATATAGAAAATTAATAAGTAAAAGCAAAATAAATAAGTATAATATAATACGAAGTAAATATCATAAGATAATGATAATAAAACGACAACACGTGTTTCATAACCAAATTTTCAAATAGAAAAAATATTTAAATCGATTAAAACTATCGAAAATGAATTCTATTCAAAAATATAGCTAATCTTCAGGTCAAATTACAATAATAATAATAATAAAAGAATGTATATATCAACCAACAATAAATAACAAATGAATGTATATAAAATACTTATTATATTAAGATAGAAAAATATTATTAAAAATATCAAAATAATATAAAAATATAAAAATAATATAAACGAACAGAAATATTATATGCAAAAACAAATTTTAACGAATCTTTCGTTTAAAATACAATTTAAACGAAGTTTTAGGTTAAATTAATAAAGATAGAAGTAACACTTATCTAAACGATGCTATAGTTTAAACTAAAAGATTTTAGACTAAAACGTTTATTTGAAAGAAGTCTCGTGAAAATATTGCGTAAAAAAAGAATAGAGTAAATAGATATAAAAACAGGAATGAAAATTTTATTATGAATGAAAGATTAAACTTTATATAACTTAAATCATAATAAAACAATTAACTATATCGTAAACATATATGCTATGGTACACAAATATGCTATGGTATGGTACACAAATAACGATTGCACATACACACACACTCACACACACACACGCACACACACACATAAACACGCGCGCACACACACACAAACAAACACATACACACACACATATAATGCATATACACACATACGCACACATAAATTGTAATCTTTTGATGGTTTAACATAAATGAAATATGAGTAAAAAATGATCTCATATACTCTCAATACAGATAGTAGGTTACATATATATTTTATTTTTCACAATAAAAATTGACTCTTATAAGCTTCGTTGTTTTGTTGCTTATAAGTTCTTACTGTCACTTTTTATGTGTCTGTGTGCAGAAAACAAAAGTGAAAGTTACCCGTTATAACAATTATTATTTTCTTTTTACATAATTTGTATCTTTTTCCACCTCCATTTTCTTTCAAATTATGTCTGAGAAGATATTCTTTCTGCTAAGCAACATAATCAGTGCTTTAGTGCCAACGATATTCTACCCTATAACTAAATTGTTTGTCAAACTGAAGTGAATAAATTTACTTCATATTTAAATGTCGATTTGCAAAAGAGACTTTTCAGCGTCTCCTAGTAGAATATAGTATAATAATTCTAAATTGTCTGATCATCAATGTCTTGTAGAATATACTAAGATTCATATACAAGGTTTCAGATATCCTGACCAAAATCGATATATCGTAACCATTGACAGGCGGCAAATCGTCACAAGCACAACCAGACAGATACACAAAATCAATACCATTGATACCACTGTTTTCTTCTTCTTCTTCTTCTTCTTCTTCTTCTTCTTCTTCTTCTTCTTCTTCTTCTTCTTCTTCTTCTTCTTCTTCTTCTTCTTCTTCTTCTTCTTCTTCTTCTTCTGCTGTTGCTGCTGCTGCTGCTTCATGAGAGGTGCACTTGTTATTTTCGAATAAATTTTTAATAAGGAAACGAACCCTGATTCATTATGTCCGCTGCCGTTTTTGTCATCATCATCATTATCATCATTTATACCACCATTTCCCACCCCTTATCTTGGTCACCACTTGTGCCCTCGCTATTACCACCTTCATTGTTATCATCGCTGACACCGCCACAGCAACATTGTAAAAGCTGCTGTAATTATTACTGACGTCGTTTCCGCCACAAGCACCGCCACTACCATTAACTCCAACACCAGCACCAACAAATTTACCTGTGTTGTCCCCAACAGTGCCAGCGAATTCAATTTCCTATCAACTGTTTATAACTGAATAAGATTTATATTTCCAAAGATAAAATGGTCAAAGAATAAGGATGGATTGCATCGTCATCGCAAGTTATGGAGATTCGCATGAATGGAATTCTAAGGCAGCAAGATTTAAATATTTATCAAGCAATGTTCCCCATAATGGATATTTCTAAAAATTGCTTCCAATAGAAATGAGAAATCGGAACCCGGATATTGAAAGGTCTTGAATATCGTCAGTCAATTTGGAAATAGTTAACAATGTAAACATTGTCCAAGTCGGAGAATCTAAATGAAATTTGGATTTTCACCGAGAAATAGGAAGGTAGATATACTGAATTCCGTTTTAGGATTCTATATCACTAGGTACGTGGTCGTTCTACTATCCAAGCTGAGTTGACTAATATGTTTTAAATAAAGGGAATCGATGTCCACAATACAGATTTTATAATCGCTTTCTCATATAACATAAAGTGATGACATTTCAGTAATTAACTGAGATGCTGAAAATAATATTTCTTATAGCTTATTATATAACGATGAAATAATTCAACTACTGAGTTCTAACACATACATGGCCATAATTTTTGAAGAGAGACGTGCAGTTGATTCTATTGATCCTAGCACTTGGCAAGTACTTTATTTTACCAACCCTGGAAAAATGAAACGTGAATATGAACTCGATGTGATTTGAACTTACATCACAAATCGACGTAGCTAAATGCTTTTAAAACATTTTATCGCTGTTTCTAGCAATTCTGTCAAATCACTTCCTTATAAATTCCATGTGATTATGAAACTGAAACCCTGCCTAATATACAAACGATGTCTATCGGTTAATGCGCGAACCTGACAGGAAGATCAGAGGCCTGAGTATAACAAAGAAAGTATACCACTAAAACTGGCTGTTGCTGAATAAAAATAGTTTACTGTTTCAGATTTAGCGTTCTTTATTATTACTGCACTGGAAGTCAAAAATTATACAAAATCTTGAGTGGACTATTCAGAGCATATGCTATTATAAACAAATAAGAATATGTTCTTGTGAGGAGAGTTTCTCCACTCACTTTTGTAAATTGCTGTATTGCTTATAAAATTTTGGATACTCCTACTTGACTTGGGCGGTGAGCTGGCAGAATCGTTTGCACGCCTGGCAAAATGCTTTACTGTATTTCGTCCGTCTTTATGTTCTGAGTTCAAATTCCACCGAGATTGACTTTACCTTTCATTCTTTCGCGGTCGATAAAATAAGTACCAGTTGAACACCGGGGTCAATGTAATCGATGCTGGCCTTGTGCCAAAATTTGAAACCCCTAAGGCAGTGAGCTGAAAAAATTGTTAGCACGCCGAACGAAATGCTTATCGGCATTTCATCCGTCCTTACGTTCTGTGTTCAAATTCCGCTGAGGTCGACTTTGCCTTTCATCCTTTCAGAGTCAATGAAATAAGCCCCGCCCACCAAATTTCAAGTTTTGTACCTATGATAGAAAGCATGGACGTGCCGCCTGGGTAGGTAAGGTAGGCAGTACCTACCCTGAATAAAATAGATCGATAGTAACATTTTCATTTTATGGCAAAATATGCACCTAATTCTGTAAAATTATGAAGGTTACTCTGATTACTATGCATAAAATGCAAAATATCTTATTTTTTTGTAGATTAGGTAGGCATAATTCGCCCCTGCCTTTCAATTTCAGTATTAAAACTATGTATAGCACTGCTGTAGTACATGTGCTGCGTACATTCCTACAACAACGTTTTCTTTATGCGCTATAAAGGCAGAAGTAATTCTGCCTCCAACTCAGACGCGCGCATGCGTTTCGCTTCTTTTCTTTTCTTTTTTTGCGTGTTTTACTACATAAACGTCACCAACTGCCTATCCTGAGTAATTACTGACGGCAGGTGCCTGATAGAAAGAATTCTTAAGAGCTTTCCATTCAGCAAGATATAACAAATTTGGCAACAAGATTAGATATGAGGCTACTTTTGAGGAAACTTCTTAACACAGCAGAAGACGCAAGACTTTATTTTGCCCAGGAATGCAAAAGATTTAACTTTTGACCAGATCATACAAGTGTCGTCTTTGACGAGCGTTCTTCGAAGTTCAATATTTGATATCGGTGCATGAAACTGGCTAGGCAGGAAGGTGAAGATTATATCCTTTATGCAAATAGAGACAATCTTGAATGCGAACAGTTCAAGTTGTCAACTATGACAGAAGACTAGTTCAAATACTTGATTTTTATTTGCGGCTTACTGTCAGTCACATATCGACAGTAAACATACGAACTAAATTATTGGGCAAAATTGAAAATCTCCAGGTATGACGCTGCAAACAACCACACATTTGTACCAACGCCTTCTCATGTACAACACGTTGGAAAGCCTACTATTCAATCCCACCACTTCCTGACCACTTCCCGACAGTCTCTATCTCTAGCAGGCGCTGATGAGTCAAAACCACCAATGGCCTGTTGGCAATGCGGTGAATGGTATTATGTTAGGTGATATCACTACAAAAGACATAAGCGCTCAGTGTGAAAATGACATGGACACAAGGAAAACCAGTACCGAACAAGGTAGTCGGCGACAATCAATTCCCCTTTTAAATACAGTGTTTACAACGATTGGCGACGAAGTTGTGAATACCCGAAACAATAAGCATATGTAGTTAATTATTTGAAAGGTAAATGTAAATTTATTTTTATTTTGCAAAATAATTTCAACAAAAAATGGCTTTGCTGAATAATAACATACAATACAAAAAGTGAGCAAATGCAGTGTTATACCCGTGTAAACAAGTTGTTTATGTGAACATGGTGAAGGAAGTAACAACCTTAATAGAGGAAATTGCCGTGAACTATTGCAGTGCTTTGCTGAAATCGACAGCGTATTTGCTTCTAGTCTTTCTACTAAAGAGGGGTCGAAACAGTTTTCAGGAGTCTCAAGCACAATACAAAATGACCTAATACAAGTGATTGGAAATGTCATCTCTGATGAAATTAGAAGCGAAATCGATAAAGCTCCGTTTATGTCTGTACAAGCCGACGAAACTACAGACTGTGCAATGCATGTCTAACTGTCGATCATAATAAAATATGTATATGAAGACAAAACATGTGAACGATTTTTCGGATTCTATGAAGTCAGTGATGATAAAAATACTACAAGACTGGCTGATGTGATCGCAACTGCGTTGAACTCCTCCAGTGACGCTACTGATAAATTAGTAAGCCAGACTTACGACGGAGCAGCTGTAATGGCAAGAACGCTAAACGAAATACAGAGCAAGACAAAAGATAAAAGATTTAAACACGCGCACTTCATTCACTGCTATGCGCATAAACTTGAGTAAAAGTACCGAGAAGGTGAGTGGAGTATAAATGGGGTTTTTGTTTTCTCATTTACGCGCATTAAATAAATTTACATTTTCCAGTACCAAGCGGGAAACTGTTTTCAGGCAGTTTAATGTCAGTATTTAATCACTGTGCGAAACAAGATGGAAGAACTGTCATCTATAAAACTATTGCACGAAAACTTGAAAAATGCCTTCACAAGTATTCTAGGCTCTAGTGAAAAGTTGGATAAAGTAACTTTGTCAAACAGACAATTTATTGGCAAAGTTGAATGATTTCACATTCATGTTTTTCATCAATTGCTTTCAAAAGATACTTTCTTATGCTGGAAAAGTCTTTGATATTCTACAGTGTAAGCTACTCAGCATAAAGCACGGTCAGAGTAAACTAAATGACTTCATTCATTGTGTTGAAGGTTATCGTAAGGGCGAACATTATGAAAACATTCTGCGCGATACAGCTGCTGTCACTGAAAAGGTAGATGAATCCGATCCTCTACCTAGAAAAAGAGTCAGAGAACAAATCAATTACAAAACTACCTATTTTGAAATAATTGATAACATTCTAATGTCCTTACGAAAGAGATTTTCTAGCATTCGGGGGTATGGATTATTTTGGATCACTAGAGTTTGAAGAGTTTGCTAACTCATTTCTCATGCAATATATGGACTCTCTAGAAAACAAGCATCCCTGTATTTTTGACTTAGTGAACGAGCTAAAATATATGTATATTGACAGTGATTTCAAAAAGTGCAAGTCAATCAACTCCTTTTTAGAATTACTGTATAAATTGGAGTTGACTTCCGCTATGCCGGAATCCACTAAACTAATGAAGCTAGTGCTGACCATTCCCTTAACATCAGTCGCTAATGAGAGAATTTTCTCAACGTTTGATTGAATCTGCTCATATCTGAGAAGCACAATGGCCCAAGAACGGCTGTCTTCACTGGCTCGTATCTCCATCGAGAAAAGCATTTTGAACGACTTGACCAACAAGGAGTTGCATGACAAGATATTATACGACTTTACCATGAAACCAACACGACTGTTTTATTGTTAAATTATCAATGCACATATTAGTCTGGGTGTGCATTACATCTCTTACCTTCTTTTATACATGTGTCTTATGCAAAATGCGGTAAAGGTTTAGTAACCCACCTACTGGATCTAGCGAACGTTTGCATCTAAATACCAACCAAGATGTAAACAGCATTGATAAGCACCAGCTTCGACCAATTCGTAGTAGTAGAAATACTTATGATACAGCTAACACAGTAACAATGCCAGTAAATGGAGTCGGGACTACCTTATATACAAATAAATACGATAAATGCTCATGCAGAGAAATATCAAAATGTCCTTTGATGAATCTCTGTATGAGTACAAATCTTGTATATAAATGTACCGTGCACACAAGGGGAGGGCCCTATGTTTACATTGGGCAGACGGCTGATTCATTTAAGAATCGGTATCGTAACCATGTTGCCAGCTTTAAGACATTCAACATCTTTGGCAGATTTTGTATAGCAACTGAAGGAGGGTAAAACGAAGTACAGTATAATTTCCAGGAGATGCCGTCTCTGCTCCGAGGAATCCCTGTCTAACGAGAAGATAATTAATAGAATTTCTGAACAACTCTCGAGATGCCTCTACGCATATAAATGTACTTTCGCACAATGTAGTTAGAATGAATTTTGAGTAACCGTTAACTTAACTTGATTTACTTTAAGGTATGGATGACTTAAGTTCACTTTTAACCACCCCATTCTTATAAACAGTAAGTAGAAAACTAACTCGCTTTGTAATCATGAGTGCACCAAACCTCACGTGTGTGTATGCTCACATTTTTACAGATGCTTGTATGAGCGAGTGTACTCGCGCCATGCAGCTAGCCTGAGGGCGTTTATACATCCATATCTGTTAACGGTTATTTTTAATACTTTTCTCGTTGGATTGCGTGTTCATTTCTCTTTTTGCCATCTGTGATTTTATTTTTGATCTTCTATATAAATGAAGATATTTCCTCTATCTGGCTGCCTTTCTCTCTACAAAATGGAAAGTTAGATTGTGGCACAGTCATTTTATGACTCGACAAGATACATCTGCACCGCCGGATGCTCCTGAATCAGTTGTTGAATGTCCCACCCAAGAGGAATCGATGCTAGATGTGTCGAAACAATTGTCGTCATTAATAATAAATTCTCGTATATTCCATCTTCTGTCTTTTCTTATATATATATATATATATATATATATATATATATATATATATATATATATATATATATATATAAATATATATATATATATATATATATATATATATATATAATATATAGTTTTAGGGAAAATAGCCAAGTTTCAAGGACTCGTCGATGAAAATCCACTATCACATATAGAAAAATTAATAATTAAAAGCACAATAAATGAGTATAATATAAAACAAAGTAAATATCATAAGATAAAGATAATAAAATGACTACACGTGTATGTATGTATGTATGTATAAGGGTGCGTGTTGGGGTATTTATTTATATTTCCTCTTTAATTATTCTAGTAGTTATATTTTATTTTCATTGGTAGGTTAATATTTTAGGAAGTTTAAGGTTTTATATTACAATGACACTACGATTTTTATAAGACTAAATCAATAGTAGTATTTTAGCTTATTTCATAATATTATTTAATTTACGACTCTTAGTCTTATTATTAATTTATTATATATTAGAATTTAAAATTCATTAATATGTTTTATAAGATAGCTATAGTTTTTTGAGTTTTTTTATGTTGTTATATAAATTTTTAATTTTTCATTCATTTTTTTAAAGTATTATTCTTTCATTTATGTTTTCGTATTCTATTCTCTATTTTAACGTAGTATTTTCGCGCAACCTCTTGCTTAAAACGCTATAGCTATTAGATAACGTCTTAGTTTCAGTTTGAATTACGGAAAAATATGGATAAGTACTGTTTTTATTTTGCTAAAGATTTTCTACTATTTGAAAATAATATGCATTCTTGTTTTTTATATTATTCATTTGGTTCTTTAAAGATTATTTTTAATAGATAACTTATTTAACACTAAATTATTTAGAAGTTATAGTTTCATTTCAACATAATATTAGAACTTCGATTTGAACAGTGTTGATATATTTTCGATTATTTTTGATTAATAATATTTGATTAATAATTAGTCTTTATTGTTTATAATATCGTTAAAGGTTTTTTAAATTAAAACTTTGTATATATATATAAAGTTTAATCTTCTTAATAATTTTTTTCTTTCATAATTTTTTTCTTTCATAATTTTTTAATTCATAATTTTTTCATTCATAATTTTTTCATTCATACTTTTATTTTTATTTCTACGTTTGTAGAAATAAATATTCTTGTATTTTTCTATTATTCAATTGATTTTTAATGATAATTAAATAAACGTTTTTAGTTTTAAATGTTTTCGTATTCTATTCTCTATTTTAACGTAGTATTTTCGCGCAACCTCTTGCTTAAAACGCTATAGCTATTAGATAACGTCTTAGTTTCAGTTTGAATTACGGAAAAATATGGATAAGTACTGTTTTTATTTTGCTAAAGATTTTCTACTATTTGAAAATAATATGCATTCTTGTTTTTTATATTATTCATTTGGTTCTTTAAAGATTATTTTTAATAGATAACTTATTTAACACTAAATTATTTAGAAGTTATAGTTTCATTTCAACATAATATTAGAACTTCGATTTGAACAGTGTTGATATATTTTCGATTATTTTTGATTAATAATATTTGATTAATAATTAGTCTTTATTGTTTATAATATCGTTAAAGGTTTTTTAAATTAAAACTTTGTATATATATATAAAGTTTAATCTTCTTAATAATTTTTTTCTTTCATAATTTTTTTCTTTCATAATTTTTTAATTCATAATTTTTTCATTCATAATTTTTTCATTCATACTTTTATTTTTATTTCTACGTTTGTAGAAATAAATATTCTTGTATTTTTCTATTATTCAATTGATTTTTAATGATAATTAAATAAACGTTTTTAGTTTTAAATAGTATAGCTTTAACTATTAAACCGGTTAAATATGTACTAATTTTATCTTCATTATTATTTTAAACTTAAACTTCGTTCAAATTGTATTTAAAACAATGATAATTTATATTAGCTGGTTTTTGTATATAATATACATATTAGCATATATTATAATGGATGAAGGGATGATTATTGAATGTTTATTATTTTGATATTTTGATATTTTTAATAATATTTCTATCTTTATAAAATAAGTATTTCATATAAATTCATTTGGTACTTATTGTTGGTTGATATATATATTTATTTATTTTAATTATTGTTCTACTTACGAGCTGAAGATTAGCTATATTTTTGAATAGAATTTATTTTCGATAATTTCAATCGATTTTAATCGATTTAAATTTCCTTTCTATTTGAAAATTGGTTATGAAACACGTGTAGTCATTTTATTATCTTTATCTTATGATATTTACTTTGTTTTATATTATACTCATTTATTGTGCTTTTAATTATTAATTTTTCTATATGTGATAGTGAATTTTCATCGATGAGTTCTTGAAACTTGGTTATTTTCCCTAAAACTATATATTTTATATATATTTTATATATAAAGCTCAATTTAATTTTAATTTTTTATAAATTGATTTTAATTGAGTTTTTACCTGTAATTTTGGATTTTGTCCCTAATATTATATATATATATATATATATATATATATATATATATATATATATATATATATATATATATATATAATAGGAGTCAGAAATTGAATATTAATTTGATCAATATCAATTTAAAACCAGTGGCCTAGCAAATTGAAAAATCTGAAGATTCAGAAAAATTATATTACATATATATAAGAGGGTTGACCACTAAGTGGACATCCATTTTGCTAGAAGAAGACCACCTATCGTCCGACCACTAAGAAAAAATTGTTCTCTTAGAAAACGCAAATAATGAGTAGTATCTCGCAGGGCACTCTCATGGGGCCAATGCTATTCACAGTGGTGCTCTCAGTTACAAAGATAGCCACCTTTGCTAGCTATGCAGATGATACAAAAGTCTCTCAGAGGATACAGAACCCTGTAGAATTTGCGCATCTGCAACAAGAGTTAGACACAATAAACAGATGGTCTGGGGAAAACAACATGCAGTTTAATGCTGGAAAATTCCAAGTTCTGCACTACCAACACACGAAGCTAAATGAAAAGTAGGCGAGATATACTGGCCCTGGAAAGATTGCAATCTTGAATCAAAATCAGTGCGCGACCTGGGCATCGACATGAATAATGATGCATCTTTCCAGGTGCATGTCACCAAGTTGGCAATAAACTGTAGATGGTTGGCTGAATGGATCCTTAAAACTTGCAGGACGAGAGAACAGAAAACCATGATGATTCTCTGGAGGACATTTGTTCTCAACCATTTAAATTACTGCTTCCAACTATGGTCACTCCAGAGTGTAAAATTAACGACGGAACACGAAGAAATCCAGTGAAGCTACACAAAGAAGGTCGTCTCAATGTGACATGTCAGCTACTCCCTAGAACGAAGAACTTTGGCATTGTAAGTTACGCAAACAGTAGAACGGGGCACCACTACATAGTACCAAAACTCCTAACATTGCTATCAGGATACACGCAGTGAAAATGAGGGGTAACCCCAAAAGCTAAAAAAAAGCCAAAAGGAATCACAAAACAAAAAAAAATGCCCGCATCAACACACTAAAAACAAAACAAAAAACACACTCACAACTGTCACAGACACACCTAAAGCATTACTAACCACTCTAGCACCACAATGACAAACTGCCACACCAACAGTACCCCAAATGCAACAACCGACCAAAAGGAAGCACTCCCAACAGCAACTACGAACAACACAAGCACCAAACTTCGTGATAGTGAGGAGGGCAAATAAAGAATTGGTAGACCTCTTAGCCCGAAGGAAAGATGTTGAGAGAGAGGGTGTGATCTTTTGCATCAGAACCTTTCAAGTCCCAGAAACACTGGTGTTGGTGCGAATACCTATAGAGGCATATAAACTCATTGGGGAGAGCTTTCCGCAAGACATGGGAACCCCTAATGTAAAGGCAATGAGTAGGCTTTTAAAGGAGTTCCCAAAGGAACCCTAACAACTCATGGACATTGAGCACCTGACCTCCAGCGACACGTGAAGAGTAAGTAGACGCCCTTTTGTGTCTTCTCCAACTTCTGTCCGGTCATCATGGGTTGTTTAAGAGTAGGTAGTATAAACGTTCGTGACCTGGGGTTCAGCGACCTCAGGTCTATGGATGTGACAATCGTCAGGATTTCCGACACACGCGATGATTTTGAGATTTGCGCATCTCTTAGTCGGCCTAGAATAGTGGGGGCAGGTGGCAATGCTGTTCAGGGAAAACCTGGACCTCGAAGTACGGACGATCTTCCTGGACCCGGAAGGTAAGTCAGTGGTCATGGATATGAGCAATAGCGAAAGTGGTGCTTTCAAACTAGTCGCTGTCTACGCCCCAACTGGGGCAGGGCAGCCAAATTTTTTTAGACTTTTGGAGGTTTTCCTCGGTGTATCTTGCTTTTTAGTTTTAGTAGGCGATTGGAATGCTATTTTGGATACACGCTTGGATAGCTGACAAGGGTGCAAAATCCTCACAAACCTGCTCAGTCGTTTCCAATTGGCTGACAGGTACCAACTGGATTTCCCGAATGCAGCAATGTAGACATGGGTAAACAGCACCGGGTCTTCCAGATCGTATTTATATAGGATAATCTGTAGGTCAGTAGATAGAAGTAGCATAGGTTGTCCACAGTTCAAAGTTGTCGGCTATAAAAGACCGCAAATTTGTGATCTGCGTGATCAACCTAGATAGGATCCATAGGCAGGGCCCTGGGTACTGGAAGTTGAACGTGTCTTTCCCGGCGCGTCAAGCATTCAGAAACAGAAGCATTCAGTTAGTCCATCGGAAGTTGTTGGGTACAATCGTTAACAACCATTGGTAGATAGCCTGAAAAGATTAATTAGAGTAGAGGTGGTAGGATTTAGTAACGAAATAGCCTTAGAGCAATCTAGGATTGAGGGCGAGCTAGTCAGGAAGCTAGAAGAGGCGCTTAGGATAGGCATACTGACTGAGGTGCTGGCGGTGAGATTAGCTCTCGATCAATTCTTCAAGGCCACGCACGAAATTTGCGTTGTCAAAGCTAAGGCGCGTGCGCTAAAACATGATGGAAAGAAAACCGTTCGATGGATCTGCGTGGCAGAAGTGCAGCGTAGCAACAAAGTCACAATTCGGTCTTTGACGGGCCGGGACGGGCGCGCACTACATGAATTCAAGCAGATGTGTACGGAATTTGAGCGGCACTTCGTCGAACTGTTCGGGGCGCGTGGTGTGTTGGGGATGGAGGTGCATTTCACCTCTTACCTCGACAGTATGCCGCATCTTTCGTCCAGGGAGGCTGAGTTCTGCGAAATGCTGATAATAGCCGAAGACATACGGGACGCGATGACGGGTTGCTCAAGAGATGGTCTGGATGGTCAGCCCTTCGAGCTTTATCTCATATATGCCAAGCTTGTTTGGTGATCACTTGATGGATATCTACCACAGCAGTACTCTGACCCGAACAAGAGGGACCAAATAGATGATTTTATGCCCATAACTCTGCTGAATACAGATTTTAAGATTTTGGTCAAGATGTTATCCAAGAGGGTGGCGCCTGTCGTCGATAAGCTGTTCGGTGTCGCGCAGACATGCGCTATCCCGAACAGATCTATCCACGACAATCTCCACCTCACACGCTACATCATAGAGAGAGTAGGGAAGGAACCTGGTATGGGTGGGGATCTGATCAATTTGGAACAATCGAAAGCTTTTGATAGGGTCGACCATCAGTACTTGGAGGCTGTCCTTGCAGTGGCCGGTTTCAGTGCCGTTTGCAGAGGCTGGATCGCTGCAATGTACAGCGACATCTGTTCGATGGTCAAACTAAACAGACACCTATCGGAATCGTTTAGCATCACTCGTTCGGTCCGTCAAGGATGCATACTGTCTCCTCTTCTATACGTGCTGGCTCTTGAGTCATTACTAAAGGGGTTGGATATTTTGAAGGGAATCCTACGTGATCTAGGATACGGAAAGTTCGTGTCGACTTATGCGGACGACGTCACCGTAATAGTGTCAGAGAGCTCAGAAATCGAAGTGATTGGCCTTACCTTAAGTGAGTACGAAGCAGCGACAGGGGCAAAGATTAATCAGGACAAATCGGTGAGCTTGCTGCTCGGCACCTGGTGAGGCAGGTCAATGCGAAGCGACAGCGTGATAGGACACTGGACGGAAGGCCCGGTTAAATTGCTCGGGGGCTGCTTTGGTTCGGACCACCAGGTGGACAAGAACTTGGGGTAGGTGACGAGCCGGGTAACCAATCTCATTCAGAAATGGGCTGAGAGGAAGCTGTCCCTCAAGGGTCGGGAGGAGGTGATGCATGTGTACATCGCTTGCGTCATCTACTACCTCCTGACCGTCGTCCTTTGCCCTACTTCGTGACTGATCAAGCGCCTGCTCTTTCACTTTCTGTGGAAGGGATATGTTCTGCTCGTCAGACGGTCCATCTGTTGAGTGTGGAGGACCGAGCATGCCGCGGCTAATGATATGCAGACATGCGCTGAGGCTGCGACATCTCCAGCGATTTCTTGATGGTGAGCAGGTGTGATCGCCGTTTGTCCCAAGATTTTCCACAGCTCATCATCATTGATGAAGCTTCAGTCCTGGATCAAGCGTTCACAGCTTTCTGCCTGTCGGGCAACTCGCTCGGTGGAAGTTTCGATATGGAACTTCCATCGATGGAAGTTCCGCTATGGGGGATTAGGAGCAGGAAAGAGCAACGACATTCCCAGGGAAACTCTGGGAATCCGGAGGGATAAGTTAACTGGTCTTTTCCGGAGTACTTTCGGGTCGGGACCTATGGATAACTTCCGAAAATCCCTAGTTTAGCAGTGCTACCTTGGAGCTCTGTCAGTTCGAGACAAGCTCTACAGACATGGAGGTGCTGTCCGAGGTGTGCGCAGAGAGACAAAACCGTCCTACATGCACTTGTCCACTGTTCGTGCATTACTGATTTATGGAGCTCTGACGAACAGCTGTTGTCGCGTGTAGGACGGATCTGGTTATCAACCGAGTCCATAGTGAAGATCGCTCCGCCGCCTACCTTTGGCCGGGAAGGAAAGGCAGTTTTCCTCTGTCTGGTGGCTATAGCGAAGGAGGTAGTGTGTTGGACGAGATTGAAAGGACTGAAGACAGATACTTTCCTCTTCGGCTAAGCCCTCATCGACTTTCTCAAGTTCCACTTGAAAAGGAAAGTGAGAGTAGAGAGGGAAGTTCTGTCCACCCAGTATTTTTGTTGAAAGGCGGGTGAATGTGGCGAGTATGACCCGTATGAATGGGTCTCCTCTGAACTTTCGCATGAAATCCAAAGGAGTTGAGGAGAAAGACGCCTGCTGCAGTGCACCTGGTGGTCGAGATAACCAGGATTGAGGGGTTCCTCTGAATTTTTATTGTTTAATTGTATTGGTAATTTTATTGTTTAATTGTCATTGTTATCTTATTGTTTACTCGATTTTTGTGTTAAACCACACGTCAACCTAGTTTTGTATTGTCCCTATTTGTTTTGTGTTCGGTTACCATTATTATTATTATTATTATTATTATTATTATTATTATTATTATTATTATTATTATTATTATTATTATTATTATTCAGTAGTTTTATTTTTATAACGTGCTTTCACTTCACTACCGAGCGCAGCTCTGTGCGCCTTGGGTATGTGCTGTGGTTTGCTGTGGTGCTCTTATGTTTACTGTATTGAAAGTGTTTTTCGTAGAATGTGTGCAGTACCCAGTAGTGCAATTTTTTGTATGTTATATATATTTGTAAGTCCTGGTGTTTTTGTTATGTATTTGTCTGAATATTTTTTTATTATACCTAAGGCACCTACTATGATAGGAATTGTTTCTGTTTTTAGATTCCACATTCGAGTTATCTCTATTTCCAGGTCTTTGTATTTTGAAAGTTTTTCCATTTCTTTTAGAGAAACGTTGTCATCTGCTGGTATTGAAACATCAATTAGAAGGCATTTTTTTCCTTCATGATCTTTGACAACTATATCTGGTCTATTTGCCTTAATTTCTCTATCTGTGTGTATTGGCATATCCCAGAGTATGGTTGCTTTCTCGTTTTCTGTGACCTTTTCTGGCGTGTGTTTATACCATCTTTTTTCTGTTGCTATTCCATAATGTTGGCATAGCTTCCAGTGTATATAGGTCCCAGCTCTGTCGTGTCTGTGAATATATTCCTTCTTAGCCAGGACTGGGCAGCCAGAGATAATATGATTTATTGTTTCTTGTCCATCTCCACATATTCTACAGTTACTTGTTATATTTCTTTTCATTATGTGTTTTTGGTAATTTCTGGTTATTATTATTATTATTATTATTATTATTATTATTATTATTATTATTATTATTATTATTATTATTATTATTATGGTGGCAAGCTGGCAGAATCGTTAGCACGCCGGGCGAAATGTTTAGCGGTATTTCGTCTGCCGTTAAGTTCTGAGTTCAAATTCCACCGAGGTCGACTTTGCCTTTCATCTTTTCAGGGTCGATAAATAAGTACCAGATGCACACTGGGGTCGATGTAATCGACTCAATCCCTTTGTCTGTCCTTATTTGTCCCCTCTATGTTTAGCCCCTTGTGGGCTAAACATAGAGGGTACAAATATGCGAAGCCCAATACACCCCTCATGACTACCCATCCGATAAAGGTACACCAGGTACATGCGCGCGACATGGTGATCGCATACCAAGATAAACAGCACATGACCTTGCAGGTGGGTCCCAGTTAGAATTTTTTCAGGTCGAGTAGCCCATCCCACTCAAAAGGTCCTTGAATGAGGTTTGTTTTAAGAATGCTGAACAAAATACCCTTGTTTCAGAGGTGAATTATTCAAACCTCAAATAACTCCTCTCAAAATATGGCTATGATGCTTCCCCACTACTTCTGATCGTGATCAGAGAGGCACATATCGTCAGCCACTAAAGAAGATGCTCAACTGGTGTAGACCAAACAACTGACAAGCCAATCTGTGGTATTGAGCAGAATATTTGATGCAGCCCATCTTTTATATCAAAACAAAACAATGATAGCATTTCCAATCAGTGAAGATCAAAAGCCATGTATTATTATTATTATTATTATTATTATTATTATTATTATTATTATTATTATTATTATTATTATTATTATTATTATTATTATTATTATTATTATTATTATTATTATATTGCCTTTACACAGCTTCTTACGCTGGAGATGTACTATGGTGTCAGCTGTTCACTACCAGTGAACTAATGTAACACCTTATTTTTCGAGCAACTTCTGGAGTATACGAGCGGTTCCAAGCAGTGCGGTTTTCTGCGAGTGCTCCACCCTTATTGCAGCCTCTATTTGTTCCATGTACTTCTCAAGATTTTTACTCACTGTTCCCAGGGCTCCTACAAGTATTGATACTACTACCACCTTTTCAGCGACCACAACTGCTTAACCTCCCGAACTAACCTGTTATATCTATCAACTTTTCTTTCTTCCTTATCGCACTCCTTGTTGTCAGCTGGGCATGCTATATCTATGATCCAGCATAATTTGCTTTCTTTCTCAATGAACACTATAGCTTTCGTTATCTAGCAAGGGACAATCACACACAGCGTAGATGGAACAAACAAGTCAATGCTGTGATCATGGAGTGTTACTATATGCGCAATCCTGTAGACGAAAATGATGTTCATATTAGGAGATATCGACGACGTATGTATGACCAATGGAGAGAAAGAGGATTGTTTCAACTCACGGAACAGAGATGATGTGACCAAGCTAGAGCAATAAGAAAATCCCAGAGGATTTTGTGTCGAATTTCAAGATAGGAAAGAAACAAATGTTTCTTTGGTCTTGATATATTTAATTAAGATACTTCCTCTTACTATTGATAACTTAATCCCAACTATTTGGTTACTTGTTGGTTCCTCGAGCGTAAAATTCTTCTGGTCTCAAAGCATAAAAAAACACTCAATACAACTTAACTTCTTCATAGTTAATAAACTGTTTTCTTTCTAAATAATAATGTTGCGATGATGAAAATGAAAAATAAAAGTCAGATGGAGCAAGGTCACAGAAGTAAGTAGGATGAGGCAAAACGTTTAAATTTGGTGTCATGATCTTTTCTGGAGTGACTTCGGTTATATGTAGTCTTGCATTATCGTGTAAGAGCAACACTCCTTTACGACTGACCACTGATGGACGCTTTCTCTGAAGATGTTTGTGTAACACTGACTATTGACGATAATATTTCTTCACGTTAACTGTTTAGTTTTGGTTTAACACTTCACGATAGACGGTACCCTTCATATACCACCAAACACACAACTTTCTTCCAGTATAGTCCTAGTTGGGGATAAATTCTTCTATTGTTATAGAGTGCCAGCCATTGTCCTTTTCGCTGAATATAACTATAAAGAACCTACTTTTCATCACCTGTGATGATTCTGCTGAGGAAAGAACTTCGGCAGAAAGTCTTCTCGAATCTGCGAAAAATGATTTCCGAAGAGAAAGCGGTCAAACCATCGTTGGTGTGTCTGGGCACTTAAAGTTTCATTTTCAGTCAGAAGGATATTTCTTGCCGCTTCGATTGCTGAATGGCCCCTTTTGAACTCATACAATATCTGATATGGATCTAATCTAAACTCATTTTTAAAGGGTAAAATAGATTTCAAATAAGCCACTATTTTTATAGGTAATTTGCATAGAAAGGGGGAAATCATTAGACTGTAAAGATTAATGCTTATTTTACCATAAGTGTTCAAAAAGTACCATCAAAGTAATGCCATAAATTCAACAGCACTTTCTTTTTATTTAATATATATGGAACACTTATAACATATGTATGGAGCAATACTATAATATATGTATATATATATATGTATATATAATCACCTGCTGCTGATATATTTTTGTATCTTTTAGCATTATACGTCTATAAGACATGCTTTCTTGAGACGAATACCGCAGTTTAGAAAACTTTCAACGGTATATATATTTTAAGTGTAATATACAGTTCGCTATTTTGAACTGACACTGCTTTCATCACTAATAACGAATGTGTGTGTACACACACACACACACACACACACACACACACATGCATACACACATTCACTCGCGCCCGCGTGACAGATTGTAGATATTTGATTTTAACTATATGTTTATTGCACGAAATAACATAAGTTCGCACAGGCACTCGCATGTCTAATATCATATTATACTATATTATATTGGTTAAAATTGCATGCTGACGCCGATTTTTAGCATAAAAGTTTATGCTTTTGATGAGTAGTCATCTTTTAACAATTAAATTATAGCAAATACTTAATCTACATATTGCATTGAGTAAGTTTACATTCTTACAGCAGCATATTTCGACTTCTTTTTAATCCTAGCACATGAGCAGATTGTGCCTCGTCTTAGCATTTTCACTAAAGCACGATTTTGACACGAGAATCAATGAAGAAACCTCAATGCTCGGTCCGATAGAAATAGAACCAAAATCTCCCTCAAATAACACACTCCGTTTTAAACAACGATGCAGATATGTGGTCATAGTTACACAAAATATTCACATTTGGATCAAATGCGATAAAATAACTAAAAGAACAACAAGCCGGTACCATCATTTCAAAACCGAAACCGGTATAAAGTCAAAAAGTAAAAACAGATTATTGTTTGAATGCTTGCCAACAACTCTAAATGTAATTGATGATATATTAATTTTGCTAACATATACGATTTGTGTTTCTATGACCATGCTGTTTTTATTTTTGTATTTCATTTTTCTCTTTTTATATAAAAATTGTTTATGAAATTACTGTCTAATGTAATCCTGTTACATATGACATTTAAGCTCCCTTTTAATGGAGAACTGATAGTAAACAAATCACGCCGTTTGTTTTAATACTACCATGTGTCCCATGAGTGCCTTTAACAAATTTCTATCTGTTGCAAGCGTTTGGGCAGGTACCCGAAAGAGGTTATCGTGACCTCATGATGCACCAAAAACATATCCTTCCCTAATGACGAAAAACTAAAACTAAATCTACCGGATAGTTCTCTAGCATTCACAGATTCTTAGACCCCACACATCACCTTTTACTAACCTGAAAACCACATATCCCAAGTATCCTCGAGGTACAACTGTCTCAACCATGTCCAAACAAAAGTGTCTGAAAGATGATTACTGTGCATGTATAGCTTTCACTCTTCCCACTACTCATCTCTCGCCTGGATATCACCAACAAAGACTTCCAGTCACTTTCTCCAAACCTCCACAAACTCAACCAATCACTAATAACACTTCGACCATATGCCTTTCCACATCTGTCTCACTTAACCTTCTCTGAAATCCTGATCTTTGATTATTTCAATACTCAAAACGCCTTTTGACTCTCACACTCCTCCCATACCGATACTTCCGGAACAGAAACAGAGTCTTTCGCAATATTCAGCTCTAGTTTTATCTAGTCGAATCTCTCTTTTCATCAATCTCCCTTTTCACCAACAAACTCAACCGCTACAAAACCGTCGTTGTGTCTATACCTACTGCCTTATCGTGACTATTCGTTACACAGAAACAAAGTATGCTATGCTTCTGTCCTCGAACCATGTGACACATTACATCAGTTGTGTGGATAGAGTTCCACCAATACTATGCTACTATTGGTAATGAAAGCACTTTACCTCTGATCAATCCACAACAGCAATTATATTGATGACAAAATTCATCCTTTCAGGCATGTCTTTTCACATCTTGCACAGAACTAGAACTCACCATGCCCACCAAGTGGTTGACATGTAGATGCACTGCAGTGGTTCAAGGAAAGAACAAGGCCATGGGGAAAAAATCGCCTACAAACAGGGCGGCTTTTACGCAGAACTAGAAGTCCATCACCCGAACTACGAAGGATTCTACCATGTATTGCACAACCTTCAAATAAATCCACCTTCCCAAACTGCTACAGGTATTTTTGACCCTTTGCCAGGAATCTCTACAAACTATCGACACAGACATTCTAAACAGGCGTTACAGTTTAATTTTGGAATAATGATTGCGATTACTGTTTATAATCGTTAATGGGTTTTAAATTTTTAGCACAAAATCAGCAAGTGCAAAATGCTTAGCGGAATTTCGTCCGTCTCTACGTTCTGAGTTCAAATTCCACTGGGGTCGACTTTGCCTTTCATTCTTTCAGGGTTGATAAAATTAGTACTAGTTGAACACTCGGGTCGATGTAATCGACTTACTCCCACCCCTGCACTGGGTAAAATGTTTAGCGGCATTTCATCCGTCTCTACGTTCTCATTCAAATGCGTCCGGGGTCGACTTAACCTTTTATCTTTTCGAGGTCGATAAAATAAGTACTAGTTGAACACTGGGGTCGAAGTAATTGACTTACTCCTCTCCCGCACTTGCTGATTTTGTGCTAAAACTTTAAAACCATTATTTATGGTTATAGTTGACTCGCTACATTTTCTATACTTGAAGTAGCGTTAGGTTCTCTCCTAAATTATTTCTATCATTTGTAAAATAAGAAGCACTTATTTCAATTGCTAATTTATTGAACAGATTGCCCACAACAAAATCAACGAAGCAGTAATATGTCTCTACAAGACACGTCTGAGCGGTCTCCAACTTTCTTTACATCACGGATCGGCTTCATGCAAGACAATATTTCCACGGATCTGGGTATCATGCGCGTAAACACAATTAAGCGCATAATACATAATTCAATTATTATATTTATGATACATATAATGCAAAAACACCCTGTTGATTACGATGGTCAATAGAATAGAAATAAAATCTTGAAATCTATTTTTCTGTGCAGCCCGGTACCAAAAATACAAAGCTGGGTTGCTGGGGGATCGCTACCTTAAACTGTTAACCGAGACTACTAACGACAGTAATAATAACAACAGTATAAAGATTTTTTTATCACTATAGTTAACAATGTTGACTATCGCAAGTGTTAGCAACAATGCTTCATGATTGCGTTAACAGTATTAGCATCAAATCTTCGAGATTACGAACAGACATGTCTGAGATTTCCCCTGTGTTCTGCTTTATTTTCGTTATGTCGCTGGCATATTTGTATTTCGTGTTCAACGTAACCTGTCTGTATTATTAGCCTATATTGACTACAAAAGTAATCTTTTGGATGTCGTTGTACAAAAGCGAATAATAGTTGGCTTTCGTTCGTTTCTCTCGATAACAATATCAGTGATCCCACCCAAACAACAGTCTTCTTTTATATGCCGCCGTTCTACTGTCTCTTTTGGTCTGAGGCGAATTTTTATATTTAATCTGTTATTCCTTTCCTAATAATGACGTGTTTAAAATCTCTGAATCAACAACTTTATTTTTTATATATATTTTATTTTTGTTCCTTTACTGTTCGCATGTGATATTACAACTATTTCTGGTTTTGCCAGATTTACATCTCGTTGCTGAACAAATGTGTAATTTTTTAGAAAACTAGAAACAACTGGATTTTCCCCGAAAATAAATGAAGACAAATGATTATCGGTAATGTCTATAATATAGACATATTATTTCTTTATTTAAAAAAACATAGCTTATCAATATTGATTATCTTTTTTGCGTGGATTCTGAGTAATATTCGAAAGCAAAGTTAGATCTAAATACTAAAATGGGTATTATTATACGTAATGTAGTAAGCCAAGAAATCTTACCTTATTTAGAACTTTCTACAGTTCTATATTTAAGAGATGAGGAATTATGTACATTATTTACATTTGACGGATATTTGTCCTTATCTAATTTGTTAACACAACGCTTCGGTTGATATACCCTCTGGCCTTCCTCAGGTGTCTTGAGGAAATTTCGAACCTGGGTTCTCATTTCTAAGGTATTTTTCGATGTTGTTGTTATTATTATTATTATTATTATTATTATTATTATATTTATTCAGGTCACTGCCTGGAATCGAACTCGGAATCTTGGGGTTAGTAGCCCACGCTCTTAACCACTACTCCATATGCTCGGCGTAGTGATTAAGAGCGCAAGCTACTAACTCCAAGCTTCCGAGTTCCATTCCAGGCAGTGACCTGAATAATAATAATAATAATAATAATAATAATAATGAAAGGAAACAGGTGGAGTCTCCTTATGGGCTCATAATGATACATCTAGTGATGGTGTCACAATAAAAACACTGGTAATTACGCAACCTGATAATCGCTACTTCATATGAGTGACAATGAAAAAACAAAATATTGTGAAGAAGGGTGGTAATGAAACTGAAGCCAATGATAGTGACAGTGTTACACCCGGTAGGCTCAGAGATGCTGGGCCGACTCCAGCCTGTCGATATCCAGAAAGGGACCACCACACACGGCGTAGATGGACCAAACAAGTTAATGCTGTGGTCATGGAATGTTACTACCTGAGCAACCTGGCAGATGAAAATGTTGCTCAAATTAGGGGTTACCGACAACGTATGTATGATCATTGGAGAGAAAAGGGATTGTTTCAACTCACGGAACAAAGACTATGTGATCAAGCTAGAGCAATAAGAAAAAATTTTTGGTTCACAGAAGTAGAGCTCGAAACTATCAAAAGACGGGTCATAGACAATAGCAGCATAGATAAGAATGAAAATAGAGTTCTTACTAATAAGAGTAATCTCATAGCACAGAAAGGAGCAGTGGTAGCTTACTTGATGAGAGACATATAGATGATTTAAAAGAAGACGATAAAACTAATAGCGACATGACAGATGAACAAAAGGCAATCTACGACAGAATAAAGGTAGACTACAGGAGAACGATAGCAGCATTATTTGCAACCTTTAAAAAGTTGAACCAAGAAACGAAAAATGTCAATAAAGTTCTGAAATACATCAGAACAAACAGCATCACAGAAATAAATAATTTGATCAAAGCAGCAAGTATTGTAGGATAAAATGTAGGTGTCGATGTCAAGAAAAAGAAACATAATGAGAGTGACAAAAGAAAAGATCCATGGTGGAAAAGAAGAATCCAGGCAGGGTTAGACATGCTCTCGAAGGAAATCTGTGTTAGACCGAAAAGAGAATGGGGGCTTAAAAGCGAACAAAAATACAGGGCGCTGAGAAGGAAGTATAATCTTGAAAGAAAGGGCCTCAAAGTAGTAGTGGAGGAACTGAAACAGCACCTCCTTAAGTCGAAATTAAACGGACGGAATAAGATCGAAGCTATCAGCACCTGGGCTTCTTCCGTACATTGGATATCCATTGAGTGTGAGAAATAAAATTCTATGGATATTTTTTGTGCATTTTCCTTCCTCCACACATGGGCACCGCAAGGGTCATGAACCATATGAGATATCACGATGTCATAGAGTGTCCGATCGATAGCAGGATCAGGAATTTCGGCCAAAATTGTAGAATCATTTTGATTTGAGTTTATTCTTGGGCATAGCCAAAGTAAAATATGGGCATGAGGTAATCCCCTTTTCTATCATTCCACTATATACATGGAGTAGTGAACTTCCCCCAAGATATACGACTTTGAAAAGAGGTACATATTATTTAATTTTAAGAACCCGCGCTATAAAATCATGTCTATGATGTGCTTGTTGATCAAGAAAGAGTTCCTTTTGTATTTCAGGCCATTTCGGGTTACGTGTAAATGTTATCAATAAATCTGGTCTATCGTATTTCCGTACATATGTCATGGCGTCTTGTGTTCTTTCACGCATATAGGGGGTCCATTTGTGAAGCTCGATGGAAGGATGCACAGTTGGCCCAGATTATTTCCATACCCATCATTATTTGTGCTGTCTCGTAAGTGAATGTATGAAGCAATCCAAGTCTGTTTTTGGAGACAGATATACAGAGGACAGAGATAGTTCTGATGTGTGCGTGAATGTATGTCTATATATTTCTGTCTTAGTATATGTATGTGACTGTGCTGCCCAACAGTGAAACGAGCAGATTTTCAAAGAGTTTAGTTTAGTTGCGACCTGAACGTTGAACGAACAAAAGTGTTCACTTTGAAGTACCACTGTTTAGATTTTTCTTTTTCATCATGGAGACTTGTGGTTTAAGCAGCATTAATGATTACCACTACTTATGTGCTGAAATATTATTCTTGTTTTTATAACCAACATGAAGATTTGGTTGATTTGACAGTACTCACAACACTCGCAAATATATCTGAAAGAAAAAAATTTATTTTGGTTATTATAACAAATTCGGAAACTTGTTGAAGTAGAAAACCTTAACGTTCATATAGTAGTCCTGCTATGCTGCTTTATTAGTGTGAGTATCCAACGCCGCGCAAACTTTCTTTTGCGTTAGTCAGTATTTATTCTACACTATCTTACACAGTTAAAATATATAGTAAATGATGTCTAATTTATATCTTGCTACATATATTTTAAATCTTAAATTAATTAACATTCACAACAGCAACATATTCCTTTGTACACACTTTGTTCAGCGTTCGTTTAAAAATTGTAAAATATTAAACCATTCTTGTATGAAAAACTTAATTGTGCCTTTTGAATTTTCTTGGAGCTTGACTTTTGACTTTCTTCACCCTGACAGCCAATCCTGAATTTTATAACATTTAGTACATGTTCCAAATAAATGTTGACTATCTGAACTTTTTTACATTGGTGACGCATAATAATTTTTGCTAAATTGGTGACTTTCCAACGCTGGAATATTTCTTTTGGAAATATTCTCTAAAAAAATGTTTTGTAGCATAACAATGCTACAGAAAGTATGTTTTTGCACCTATATTGACTACATTTCGTTTCGCTCGAGCTTCGTGTGTGTATGTTTTGCTGTTTTCAGTATTATCAATTCTATGAGTGTCTATGTGTCTGTGGGTGTGTATGTGTGTTCCCGCGTTCGTTGCGTCTATAGCAAATTACAGTAAAGGACATTTTACGCCGTTTTAATGAGCTCACATCTAATGAAGCAGCCATCGTTATGGTAGGTGATCCCCATGGAAATCGTGATATCCTCATTCGTGCTCGAGATAACAACCTTAGACGTGTTTCCAAGACTCATCTATATATATATATTTATATTTATATAAGGGCATTACTATACAATAATGCCTCACGCTATGAGGGACTCTTAGGTCAGACTACCATAATAAACACATTTTTACCGAACGGGAGGAAATGCAACTCTCAAAGCCAGCCCCTTACAAACAGACTAAACTATAGATCATGATTTCGTAGTTATTGTAGTATTATACAACCTCTACTCGTCAGTATAATATGGTCAAGATAAATATAGGTGAACAGAAAATCAACATACCAAACGAACACCGCATATCCAATATAGTACATAAAAGACTGTTCATCGCTATTTACCTATGTAAGTGGCGGGAATTTCGAATAGCATCTCGGTACATGTGTTTTTTTCTCAGAATAAATTCAGCATTGAATATATTTTGGTTATATATTTAAATTCAATAATAGGATGAATTCTTTTACAAGAGTTTATCAAGCAGCTAGCGTGAAAAAAACCTCATAAGGGGGGAAAAAATCCATCATTTATTCCCAAAATATATATTTATTTATATAAGAGCATCACTATACAATAATGCCTCTAAGGTCAGACTACCATAAAAAACACATTTTTACCGGACGCGAGGAAATGCAACTCTCAAAGCCAGCCCCTTAAAAACAGACTAAACTATAGATCATGATTTCGTAGTTATGGTAGTATTATACAACCTCTACTCGTCAGTATAATATGGTAAAGATAAATATAGGTGAACAGAAAGAAAATATATACATATATATTAATAATAATAGTGATATGTCAACAAAAGAATGAATGAGAGCTCGATATTATGTAAATAGAGGAATTTATCTATAAATATAATATATGACAATTAGTTGGTTGTCATAATAAAACTCAGAGTTTCGGATGCCGGGGCTGAAGTCTGCTCCGGCATCTCATCAGTTATTAAGACAAACAAAAACGCTATAAAAAAAACTGTTGAATAAAGGGAAATTACTCTAATAGGCATAGGGAAAGAAAAACTTTGTTCATAGAATCTGCATATGTACACATGTACACATATACATGCACGTACGCACGCGCACACGCCCGTGTGTGTGTATATATATATATATATATATATATATATATATATATATATATATATATATATATATATATATATGTATATATATATATATTCACACACGTGTACATATACATACAAACACACACATATACATATATATGTGTCTATACATATGTAAACATATATACATACAATATACACATACACGCACATACACACGTATATATACCCATGCATGCATCATTATATTCATATACACATCTCTATACCCACATGCACATACATACGCGGATAGATGTATATACAAATAAAGACACCCTCCTGTCTGTCAAACACATCTACACCTGCAGGTATATATACGTATATACATACATATATGTATGAAGGAAGGAGACAAGTGCAACAGGTAGAGTTTTACACTCGTATATATACTATCATTCGTACACATGTATATATGCACGCACATACACATTCGATATATACTACACGCGTATATAGTTACGCAATTATAAAGGATGAAAAATAATATTCAGAAAAATATATAAAACAATAAAATATACATAAAAAATTTATATAAAATATATATAAGAAATATTAAGACATATGAAAGGCTTGTACGTGGACATGATATAAAAAGCAGGTTCTGTGATCTTGGGGGGGGGGGGAGTCCAAAAACGTAACAAATGTTTTGCCATATGTGGACATGACCCGAAAAGTTTACTTCTTGAATTTAGACATGTAGCGGGGTCTAAAGAACTTTTCCAGATGAGCCATCTTTCCATATCGCAAAGACTGCACTTTCCACTGCCGTTGGTGTAAGGCTTACACTTGAACCTTATTTTTCCTACCAATTTATACATGAACTACTATTGAACTACAAAAGCTCAAAGACAATATAATGTATGGGTATATTTATTTTTTTATATATTATTGTTTTATATATTATTTTCTTCATTTTGTACTTCTTTGTAAAAAAACATTTTCATTCTCCTTCTTCTTGATAATTTGCTTCTTCGCAATGAAAACCGGTTAGAAAAAATCTTTATTAAATTATGCTTCCAGTTCAGCATTCTGGCTTTTTTTCATTTTCCTATTATTTCTCCACGTGCGGTTAACACAACCCCACTATTTACTGACTTGTACCTTCTACCACACGTGTGATACAGAATGCCACCTAAAAATAACCCCAATCTTCCAGAGAAAGTCACCAATGAGACCATCCTAAAAGAACTCAAAACACTTAACACTTTCCAGCATCTCACACTTTCCAGAAAAATTGATGAACTTCTCCTTCAAACCCAAGATATCCCAGTAAACAACCCACATCAACATTTTTCGGATAAGATTAATGATAACCTAAATGAAATTAGCACTACACTAAAAACTTTAATTACCAACTCATCATGGAAGGAACCACATACATCATCCAACTCACAGAATGAACATACTTCAACTCCAGCACTACACATCAAAAACCAGATCAAATCTACCTGGACCAAGAAACTGCACAACAGAAAATTCCTTTTCTGGAACATGCTTAAAAACCACAACAAAGCTGAAATTTATGACAAATGGTTAAACTCTTCTCCCATCATACTACCCCGTAAATTCCAAATTAAACACATCACAGATGAACCAGAAGAACAACGCTATCTAAGAGAAAAACTGGCATCTGAAAAGATGAAAACTGAAGTGGAACTTTTAAAACTCAGAGCACAAAATCACGAACAAAAATACACAAAAATTGATGATGAGATGCTCTTCGAACTTACCACACACTCCAACGAGCAATCCCTCGAACATGTTATTAAGCTGTGGAAAAATGAATGCCAAAAGGAAGAACTAACTTCCCTTAAACACTGGGAAAACAACAAAAAATTCCTTCATAACTATGAAACACAATTCATATTAAACCTCAAATCAAAAAACCCCTTCACAAAAGGACCAACAATACATACTACCACTGCTCCCCACAAACACCACCCCAAACCACACTACAAACACACATACCCCCTACCTCCCTCCACACCAAACACATCCTCTTCCAACCCTACAAAAACCCTTTTTCCCCACAAAATAATCCAAACAAGACCCAACTCAACCATTCTCCTTCCATATGGACTAGAAGCATCATGAACCCCCCTTATACTTGCTATTATCCCCATCTCATTGCCCCTTACTCTCACACCAATAACAAACAAGGAATCCTACCCACACCTATGCATAAATCTCCCACCCAAGGTACCCCATACCGTCCACCCAACAAACACCCACAAGCATACCATTTTTTCTACAGATCTTCATACCCACGCAACCCACACCAACAGAACCACAATAACTACCTACCCAACTCCAACCTTGCATACAATCCACCCTACAAACACCCAAAAACCCACCGCATTTCTCACAAAACCTTAAACCATCACATCCCATACCAACACAATCACTATACCTACCCATCCACTTCCAGCCTATCCACCCAACAATACCCCTACCCCTACCCCTTCTACCACAACTCTAACAATCACTACACCCCCCACTTCAACAACCATTTTTTAGACAGAGGGGAGAAAAACAGGCACTACCGCTAATACAGACCCATCAAAAGAAAACTAAAAAGAAAACTAAAATAATAAACCTCTCTAATAAAATCCTTACACAAACCCAAATTAACATCCTAGCCAGAGGCTTAAAATTCACACCCACCCCAAGAACACCCAACCCCCCTGAGATCAAGGATGACATTTCAGAATTTTGCAGAAAGCTTCGTTTAACAGAAGCTTTCATAGACTTCAACAATGAGGATGACTCAATTATTAAAAACAAAAGCAACTTCATACCTTCCAAAGGAAGGAATAAAGCACTGGATGATTTTTGCAACCACATCCAGAGTTTCCCTTTTACCCCACCTAAAACCAAGGTCAAATCAAACTTTAATAGCATAGAATGGAAAAATCTAAGAGACTTACAACAGGACAAAAGCCTTACTATCAAAGAAGCTGACAAAGGTAGTACTGTAGTCCTAATGAACACAGATTTTTACAAACACCTAGCACTCTCCTTACTAAACGATAACTCCTTCTATGAAACTATCACCAACTATAAACAACAAAAAACTCTCAAAAACCTCACCATCCTTATACTCCAGCAAGGTCAAGGACTCACAGACAAAGAAAAAGATTACATCATTAATTTCAAATGCAAGCCCAGCCTCTTCTATGGCCTCCCTAAAATCCATAAGAACAAATCCATCACCGAAGCTTGCAAACTCTCCTCTGAAATCTACATCAACATCAAGGCACCGGAAGATTTAAAGACCCATTATAGCAGGCACCTCCTGCGAAACACATCGCTTAAGCAATTTCTTGGACATTCTTTTGAAACCTTTCCTAAGCCACATCAAAAGTTTCATCAGAGATGATCTTGACATGCTCAATCACCTCCCGAAAACAACAAACGAGGAGTCACTCTTGGTTTCTTTTGACGTGGTCAACCTTTATACAAATATCCCTCATGAATATGCGATTGAGGCAATTAAATTCTGGCTGCACAAACACCCAGAAACATTTCCTAATCGCATCAACACAACTTTCATCATAGAATCACTTAAGTTCATTCTGACCAACAATTACTTCCTATTTGCAGACACATACTTTCGCCAAAAATGTGGTATCGCGATGGGTACTAAAGCTGCACCAGTCCTTGCGAACCTCATAATGGGTTTTTTTGAAGTAACACTATATGAAACCTCACGTCAGAAATTTGGACACCTTTTCCACATCTTTTTAATGGATAACTGGAAAAGATATTTGGATGATTGTTTCATCATATGGAATGAACCCTATGAAAAACTTCTAGAATTCAAATCCATTCTTAATAACATACATCCCAACATTCAATTCACTATGGAATTCAGCAAACATCATCTCCCTTTTCTTGATCTCTTAATCATAAAAACACCTAATAACCAAATCACAACCGAAATCTACCACAGACCTACAGACTCACAACAATACCTCCTTTTTAGCTCATGCCACCCAAAACACACCAAGATAAATATCCCCTTTAATTTAGCTAAAAGAATTTGCACCATTGTCTCTGACCCAACCACTCGAGAAATACGCTTACAAGATCTCAAAAAAACACTGTTACAACGCCAATATCCCTCCACACTCATAGATCTTGGAATAAAACGTGCCAAGGAACTTGACAAAAACACACTAAAAACCAACCAATATAATAACACACCCAACCCCAAAATACTTCCATACATCTCCACCCATAACCCCAATAACATCGAAGCATTCACCACAATTAAACAAAACCTCCCCTTACTCACCACAGACCCGAAAATGAACAATATCATTAATACACACAAAGTCCTTAAATGCAAAAGGCAACACAAATCTTTGAAAACATTATTAACCAATTCCAAACTACATACACCACTTCCACCCTCATCAGTTAAAAAATGTGCACGCCCTAATTGTGGCACCTGCCCCTACCTACTTGAAGGCTCTGAATTTACCTTCAAACGAGGAACAAAGTTTAAAATTAAAACCAATTTCTCTTGTTCCTCAGGTAACCTCATTTATGTCCTTACTTGCGCAGGTTGCCAAAACTTCTATATCGGACAGACGAGCCTCCCATTACGTAGAAGAGTAGCTGTCCATAAGGAACAAATAAACCTCCCTCAATACCGCCAAATTCCACTCAGTGGCCACATAGACTCTTGTGCCAGAAACAAAAACCCTAAATTCATTATATTCCCTTTCTATCAATGTAAAGACAGAATCTCCACACAAGAAAGAATCAACAAGGAGAATCTTTTCAAAGAGAAATTCCAACCATTTCTTAACACACACACCCCTCAGTGACCTTATTTCTCTATGAACAGACACAAACTTCCTGTTGGGAAAAAAAGAGTTCATAACTCTAACTAAAAACACTTGTCTCCCCTTACACACACTTCCTGTTTTGACACCACATTTCCTGCTTAACACAAACTTTTAACCCTTTTTTTAAACCTAACAAAACTCTCAACTCTCATGCATTCTTATTTTTCCTACCAATTTATACATGAACTACTATTGAACTACAAAAGCTCAAAGACAATATAATGTATGGGTATATTTATTTTTTTATATATTATTGTTTTATATATTATTTTCTTCATTTTGTACTTCTTTGTAAAAAAACATTTTCATTCTCCTTCTTCTTGATAATTTGCTTCTTCGCAATGAAAACCGGTTAGAAAAAATCTTTATTAAATTATGCTTCCAGTTCAGCATTCTGGCTTTTTTTCATTTTCCTATTATTTCTCCACGTGCGGTTAACACAACCCCACTATTTACTGATTTATATATATATATATATATATACATATACATGTGTGTGTGTGCGTACGTGTATATATATGTGTACATGTGTGCATATGCAGATTCTATGAACGAAGTTTTACTCTCCCCATGCCTATTGGAGTAATTTCCCTTTATTCAGCGGTTTTTCATAGCGTCTTTGTTTGTCTTAATAATTGATGAGATGCCGGAGCAGAGTTTAGCCCCGGCATCCGAAACTCTGAGTTTTATTATGACAACCAACTAATTGTCACATATTATATATATATATATGTGTGTGTGTGTGTGTGTGTGTGTGTGTGTGTGTGTGTGTGTATAAATTTGACATGGGCGATTCTTTCTTGTCTTGGGATTCACGGTCAAACGCGTGGGTGGAATTACGCGAAAAATTACACAGATGTGTAGAATGATCCGGTGGTGATGCTGGGTTTTGTATTTGTTCATAGCTCCCATGGTTACTGAGTTAATCTACTATAATAATACTCTTGTGTTTATGAATGAGAAAGGAAGGGGTGATAGAAGAATAAGGAAGGAAGGGGTGATGTCATATTTGGTAGTGGGATAATGAAAATTGTACGCTGAACAATAAATCAAACAGCGTTTCAACTCTGTGTGAATATATGTGTGTGTATGTAACAGGAGGTATGTGAATGTGCGTGTGTGGGTGCGTGTGTTTGTTTGTGTGTGTGCGTGTGCACAAGCGCAATGGAATTGGGATGGTTCATCTTTGTTCTCTTAGTATTTAGGTTTACTTTTTGATTTGGTTGAATCTTGGTTGGTATTTTTTTTCTTGTTGATCAGTTATTTTTAACGCTTTGACAGAAAAAGTAATTCGAAAATTGTTTTTTAATGTAAGCATGCCCAAACAAGTCGAATTCTTACACAGAGCAGGTTTTAAAGCCACATCATCCAAACCGACCGGGTGAAACCGGGCTTACCTGCTAGTATATATATATATAATTTAGCAGATATATGTGTATTTGTATGTCTATGCATAATACCAATGAGGAAGTGAAAGGGGAGAGAAAGCAACAGAGAAGCAAAGTGAGGAAGTGGCTCTTTACTTCTTCTCCATCTCCTCATTCGTCACAACGTTTTTCGATAGAGGGAGAAATGTAAATAGTGTAAGTTTGAAAGAGAGAGAAGAGAGGGAGAGAGAAAGAGAGAGGCTAAAAGAGAGAAACTATTATAAAGGGTAAGCGAGAATATGTGTGCGCGAGATAAACACAAAATTGCCAATGAATGAGTGAGAGGGGAGAGAAAGAAACAGAGAAGCACAGTGAGGAAGTGGTTCTTTACTTCTCCATCTCCTCGTTCGTCACACCCTTTTTTATTTAGCGGGAGAAATGTAAATAGTGTGTGTGTGAGTTAGAAGAGGGAGAGAGAAAGAGTGAAAGAAACATACATTAACTAAAAAAGAGGAACTATTAGAGGGTGAGAGAGAATATGTGTGAGCAAGAGAAACACAGAATGAGACGAAGACAGAGATAAGAGAGAAAACAAGTTTCTCTAAGAGAAGATGAAAGAGAGAGGGGTAGCGGGAGAGAGTGACGCTTGTTTGATACTGCATGTCTACTGTATTTCGTTTCATCCACATTTTAATTTTCAAAAAAGTTTTCGAGAAAAATGTTCTCACTCTCCACAAGAGATGAGATAGATGTAGACGATCGGTATTCTACAGTAAAGCGCAGACGAATACAGGTAGCCCAGAGTAATGTTACTAGAGACCTCTGCACAACGACAGCAAAGACATGAAAACGACCGAAGGAGAGCTGCTGCACGCTGGGCCAAAGAGCCACAAGAGGCAAAGGAAAACCGGTTAGAACAATTACGTTAACAAAATGCAATCGGCAGGAGTCAAAAGTAAAAAAAGGGAAGAGTAAAAAGAATGCAAGACAAAGAGAATATTATAAGGTACAATTTCATTCCCGGGCAACGCTGAGTGCCTCTGCTAGTATATATATACATATATAATAGAATTTGTGTGTATGTGTGTGTGTGTGTGTGTGTGTGTGTGTGTGTGTGTGTGTGTGTGTGTGTGTGTGTGTGTGTGCGTGTGTGTGTGTACGTATGTTATTTACGCATTCGAAAACTGAGTTGCCGATTTTGAGGTATGGGATATCAAAGGATTCAGTAATCTTTCGGCTACCAAATAAACTTTATTTTCATTTTCATGTTTTCTACGTTATCTCAACAACCACTTCTAGTTATTTGAAAGACACTGCTCTACAACGACCAGGTTTCATTAGAAAGTGAAAATAGTTGCACACTTTGAACCAAAATCACACAGTGTTGCATTACGATATATGAACAATGAAAGTAATGTTTCTCCGAATTAGTCACATCTGTACTATAATGAAGAAAGCTGCTTATCATCTATCTATATATATTAATATAAAGGCTATGAAATAAACTATGTTTTTAGCACAACTCATTTTTACTACTAAAATAACCTCGGAAAGGAGGTCGGGTTGCACAATTTTGATATAATTTTCGGGCAATATTTCAATTTGCTTCTAATGTTAGACGTTCGTGCGATGCTTCACGCATGCGTAGAATTCTATTCAGACAAACATTTATGAAAATGTACCCATAAATATTGTATTAAAATAAGCTACAACCAAAAACCTTAATTAAAATACATCCATTTCTCTATATGTTGAGGAAATACAGTCTCTCTCTCTCTCTCTCTCTCTCACGCACACACACACACACATACACACACACACACACACACACACATGCACATGCACACATACCAAAAAAGATGTATGCATATGTATTTATGTACGTGTATTCAAAGATAATGTGTGTGTAACAGAGAGAGGAGAGAGAGCCAATCAGTGCCTCTACGCATACATGCGAAAAATACATGACAACACACACCTTCATTCACACACTCTCTCCTCCTCCCTCTCTCGCTAATGCACACGCGCACGTGCGCGCGCGCACACCACACACACGGCCATTTCATATACATGTACATACATCTTTCACTTTTTTCTCTCTTTCACTTTCTGCTCTCACTTTAAAGTAAATGTCACCTTTTCACTTTCTCCTCTCTTTCAATTTCTGCTCTCTTCAAAGCAAAGAAATTTTAAAATTTATGGAAATCAACGAACAATCATATGACCCTTATGATCGACTAAATGATTGAGTTGACAACTTTGCTGCTTCAAACGAAAGAATGCTATAAAATAACTTCCTTTGGCACACACACAAACGCACACAAGGTAAAACTGCTGTATGAATTATCTTATTTCTTTCTGTGTGCATGCGCAAAATTACAGCTCATATCCAATTGATATTATCCTTTTCTACTTTGTAATTTGTAATTGTCGTGAGTGTATTTAAAAACTTGATCTTCAATATAAACTTAAAATGAAGTTTTCCCAGAAATCTTGTCCTTTACCTGTTGTTTCTAGCATGTTCGAGATGACATTTGCACCCCACTCCTTAGTTTTTTTTCCTAAATGTCTTCTGATTCCTATGTTTTCGATACAGCAGATTAGGATTTCGTCCCCAAAATACGTTTTCAATATGTTACTTATCTCCCACCCCACTCCAATTTATTCATTTTTTACTTTTTTCCAATTTTTTTCTTGGTAATCCACGGAGAGAAAAAAACAGAGAGTACGAATCTTTAAGAATCTTTTTCCTTTTTTCTTAATGAAGCACTAAAATTTCTTTCCCAAACACCCACCCATCACCTCACCGCTTTCAAAAGGCTACAAACTCCAAATGTTTCACTTTTAGCTTTTTGGAAAATGGAGAAGTTTCTTCAGAAATGATGTCGTTTAACTGTTGTTTCTAGCATGTCACGTTTTCTGATATTTTTTACATTTGCTATTTCAGTGCAATTCTACGCATGCGCGAAACATCAAACGAAAGTGAATCATTGGGAGATTTTAGCTTTTTGAAAGCGGGTAGGTGATGGGTAGGCGAGATAGGGGAAGGGGCATTGATTGTTTCTTTAAGAAAAATTAAACTTTAAAACATATATATATATTTCCCAGATTCGTAACTTCTGTATTTTTCTATGTGGATAAAAAAAATGTTACAAATTAAGAAATTTGTGGACACGGGGAAAAATTAAAATTTTGAAATCATGATTTCTGGGCAAAATCGTATTAACCCCTTTTTATACGATGAAACAATACATAGTTTGTGATCCTTCCTTAGAACAGAAAGTACTTTCATGCAAACTTATGCAAATTGTACCCTCTCCCACTTCACTTTAAACAAACAATAACTTCCATTACGCCAGTAATCCAGTTCACTATATATCAGCTGTGCCGATCCTGCCCATAAGAAGAGAATAAATAATACAATGTAGCTGTAGGTCATAACACCCGGGCAACGCTGGGATGCATTGCTGGTGTGATATGGTACAATTATAAACATGGCAAATTTTAGCAATTTCTTCAGGGACGCTTCCGACAAATTTCAGTAACCGTTACAAAACCAACTATAACAGTGACTCCATTACTGCCTAGCAATATCTGAAGAAGGAACTTTTATATTCCGAAATATTATATTAGACTATGAATAATTAATTTATTTACAACAGTTATTAGAGTCCACTCTGCATTGTTGTGTCATTCCAGAAACGTTATCTTTCACAAACAATACACAATGCTTCCAGCGAACTACAATACCCTCTTTTATATATATATATATATATATATATATATATATATGTGTGTGTGTGTGTGTGTGTGTGTGTAACCTTCTCCGTTTTTTTCCGTCCTTGTTTTTGTATACATTCGCTGCTTTCTTCCAAGGAATCTAATGCTCTTAGTTTTTATTTTTTCCTTGAGGCTGACCAGATTGGAGCAATCTCGAGTATAACCAGCCGAAATTGTAAAGATAATCTGGAACTCGAATGAGGATAGAAAACTCTGAATGACCCGTCCTTGTTTTCTTTGTATCGTCTATCTGGAGGTTTTGTTATCCCTTTCTTGTATCACCTAACTGTCTGGCTGTTTTGCGTTCTTGTCTCATTTTGTATTTATTTTTTCATATATATACATATCGGCGTTCGTACACTTTGGTCTCTTATCTGTAAGTATATATTTATCTAAATCTTGTACGACTCTATTATTTTATTATTTTATTCTTTTATTCTTTCTATCAGCGCTTTCACGCTTACTTCGTTCATTCCACTCTTCGTTCTTTCGTTCCTCCTCTCTCATATTTCATTGCCTTCTCTTCATGCTCACTTTCCCTCCTCGTTTCACTTCACTGTGTCCCTATCATTTTTTCTCGCCTCTCCTTATTTCTTCTGTCTCTCTGCCTCCACATCTCTCCCCCCCCTCTCTCTCTCTCTCTCTCTCTCTCTCTCTCTCTTCACGCCAGCTTAATTTAATTCGTCCTTAGTCGAAAGACACCTGTTGTTATGTCCTGCTATTTGTATTTGTGTAACATTCTCCGTTTTTTTCCGTCCTTGTTTTTGTATACATTCGCTGCTTTCTTCCAAGGAATCTAATGCTCTTAGCTTAGTTTTTCCTTGGGGCCGGCCAGATTGGAGCAATCTCAAGTATGACCAGCCGAAATTGCGAAAATAATCTGGAACTCGACTGAGGAAAGAAAACTCCGAATGATCCGTCCTTGTTTTCTTGTATCGTCTATCTGGATGTTTTGTTCTCCCTTTCTTGTATCACCTAACTGTCTGGCTGTTTTGTGTTCTTGTCCCATTTTGTATCAATATATAACACATGGTTCCGGGTTCAGTCCCACTGTGTGGCACCTTGGGCAAGTGTCTTCTACTATAGCCTCGGGCCGACCAAAGCCTTGTGAGTGGATTTGGTAGACGGAAACTGAAAGAAGACCGTCGTATATATACATATATATATATGTATGTGTGTGTATATGTTTGTGTGTCTGTGTTTGTCCACCCAACATCGCTTGACAGCCGATGCTGGTGTGCTTACGTCCACGTAACTTAGCGGTTCGGCAAAAGAAACCGATAGAATAAGTACTAGGCTTTCAAAGAATAAGTCCTGGGGTCGATTTACTCGACTAAAGGCGGTGCTCCAGCATGACCAGTCAAATGACTGAAACAAGTAAAAGAGTAAAGAGTATATATATATAAAACAGAAAATGGAGATAACATTGAACAACAATTGATTTGCATCAATTAATATTGATTAATAATTTACAAAAAGACTGCATCCCATCTAACAGCTGTTTCTATTGCCAATGTTCTTTGGAATTACCATAATGATGCTAGTAGAATATTTATCATAGTTGGTAATAAAACCGATTTGAATCATGGAGGTTTCCTCAGAATGGAAAATAAATAAATAAATAAAAAGAAGAGACAAGAACAGAAGAAGGAAAGGTTGAATATGGTGAGAGTCATGTCATGTTGCATGTAGAGCCATTAGACGATAAGTAAATGACCAAAAAGTTAAAATAAAAAGGGTATTTGGCGAGATATTCCTATGTATGGAGAGGGCATAGGCTAGAAAAATAATATCTATTTACGCAAATAGGAGAGGTCAAAGGAGGAGTAAAAATACAATAAGGTGTTAGTAATAATAATTAAGTTTATAGTACTAAGTAATAGTATTTATCATAATAAATTATTATTTTATTAGTCTTATTTTATTTACATTTTCATATATTTATATTTATATTTTTATATTAACTTAAACGGTTTCGTGCCCTTTATAACGTATATCATACATCTATTTACCCCGGAGAATAACGGTTTATTAATAGCCAATCTTTTGTTTTTAAATACTAACTGACCAGTTATATCTGGCGGTGGCCCTTGATCTACCTACTTTGGACAATAGGTAGATTGACTGAAATGCCTACTAGTAGTAAGTGAAAAATTATATTAAATCGATAAGCAATTTATAATGATAAATACTATTACTTAGTACTATAAACATAGTTATTATTACTAACACCTTATTGTATTTTTACTCCCCCTTTGACCTATCCTATTTGCGTAAATAGCTATTATTTTTCTAACCTATGCTCCCTCCATACATAGGAATATCCCGCCAAATACCCCCTTTATCTAAAAGTTTGGTCACTTACTTATCGTCCAATGGCTCTACATGCAACATGACATGACTCTCACCATATTCAACCTTTCCTTCTTCTTTCCTTGTCTCTTCTTTTATTTATTTATTTTCCACTCTGATGAAGCTTCATGATTCGAATTGCTTTTATTGCCAACTATGATAAATATTCTGTTAGCATCGTAATGGTAATTCCAAAGATCATTGGCAGCAGAAACAGCTGTTAGATGGGTTGCAGTCATTTTATAAATTATTAATAAATAATAATTGATGCAAGTCAATTTTTGTTCATAAATGTTATCTCCATTTTCTGTTTTCTTTAAATTTTGATTCCTGGTGAATTTCTGTTTATCCTTGTCTTTACCTATAATTTATGAGCATAACATTTTTGCCCATGTTTAAATATAAGTAATATACCGACAGCATTTGGATACTTTTATCCCTTAGATGGATATTTTAACGTCTAACTCAACTAACTAACTGTATATATATATATATATATATATATATATATATATATATATATATATATATATATATATATATATATATATAAGATTAAATAAATGGAGTTATACGCATGTGTTAAATGATTTCTTTTATTTCCGACATATGTTTCGAAGATTACAATTGGTTCATTCCAAAGGAATCAATGATGTTAAGAAAGATGTAATCTTCTCTTCGAGGAAATACATAGAAATGAACTCAACCGTAAGACATTATTACCGAATGTAACAACTGCGAGTAGAGAAAAATGCTACATAGCTTATTTGAAAAAACCTTTGGTCGGCCTGAAGCTATAGTAGAAGACACTTGCCCAAGGTGCCACGCAGTGGGACTCAATCCGGAACCATGTGGTTGGTAAGCAAGCCACTTACCACACAGCCATTCATTCATTTATTCCTTTGGAATGAACCAATTGCAATCTTCGAAACATATGTCGGAAATATATATATATATTCTTTTACTTGTTTCAATGATTTGTAAGCCTAGTACTTATTCTATCGGTCTCTTTTGCAGAACCGCTAATTTACGGGGACTTAAACATACCAGCATCGGTTGTCAAGCGATAGTGGGGGACAAACACAGACACACAAATACACACACACACACACATATATATATACGACGGGCTTTTTCAGTTTCCGTCTACCAAATCCACCCATAAGGGGTCGGCCCGAGGCTATAGTAGAAGACACTTGCCCAAGGTGCCACGCGTGGGACTGAACCCCGAACCATGTGGTTGGTAAGCAAGCTACTTACCACACACGCATGTGTATAATATATAGATACAGACGTGAATGAGATGATTAATGGTGAATTTATTTTTAAAAATTGAAAAAAAATTTCTCTAGTTGAAATCCTGGCTATGCTTATAGATAGATATGTGTGATGATCTTTCCAAAAGTGTACATAAAACTGACGTCATGAATTAACGTACGAGAAACCAATATATAAATTCCCCAGTAACAATTTGTTTCAGCTTTTCAGAATCTGTTTGTTAGCATTGCGAACATGTCAATGTACGTGCCTTTCGGCTATTGTTTCCCACTTAATGTTTGGAGACGAGATTGAAAAAAAAGGTACGAATAATCTTCATTATATAACGCTCATTTTCATTGTATTTTATTTAGTGTAAAAGAATTAACATATTGGAAGCGCTATTCTCTTGTCCGAGGTAAATGGAAAATCGATTAAAAATTTTAAAATCCGCACCTGTTTTACTGAGCGAAACACTGGAACTACTTTCAAATTGCCAAAAGTTATTGCTCACCTATACTGGTATTACGCATTACTGAGAGTGAACTAATAATTATGAAATCACATTAAACTCATTCCTCACTTGCCCCTTGTTCGTCAGTCTCGCGGATTTAGTCTAAGGAACCGGGTGTCTAATTAAGTGCAACGTGCCATTTCTAATTTTATCGTGCTTAGTGCTGGTGATATTAATTAATTACATGTTTAGTTATCATAACCTTATAATAAATCAGCTTAGTTTTTTTCATAAATTGTAATTAAATTACCCATAAAATGGATAAGTTTTCAATTAAGAAAAGTTACAGATGACATTTCCAATGAATAAAATTTAACAGCTACGAAGGAAACTACTCAAACAACTGTTGAATGACCTACATCAGTGAGTGAGAAGTGCACAGGAAAAATGTTTAAGCCTCGTTTATACACAAAGATTATATAAAACTGGCTTCACATTTTCTGGAAATGAAAAGAACCCTAGTCCCTTGTGTTTAGCCTGTGGGGATATACTTGCAAACGAAAGCCTCATTTCAACACTAGGCACGGAAATATGTTAAAACCAGTGGAATACTTCATTGAACTTGCAAAATCTCTAAAAAAAAAAAAAGCCGTCTTCAACGTTCACAAAGAGAATGAAGACATCAGACAAAGCTCAAAAGGTAAGTTACTTGGTTGCTCAAATAATTGCCCAAAACAAGGAATGACATAGTATCACTGAAAGTACTATAAAGGAATCTTGCTGTGTTGTTCGAACAACGTTTGGACCCGAATTTGAGACAGAAGTTTAATAAAATTCCTCTAGCAGATAACGCAATTGGAAGACGAATTCAAGGTATGTCTGATGACATTAAGCTGCAAATGAAGGACATTTTTCAAGATAATAACATGATGTTTGCATTGCAGTTAGACGAACCAACATATGTCAGTGGGTTAGCACAATTGATGGTTTTTATACGTTTCATTTATAATGACAGAATTATTGAGCAATTCTTGTGTTGTCTGAAACTAGAGGTGAAGACAATTTTCAAGCTTTAAATTCCTTCACGAAGGAAAATAATTTATTATGGTTAAACTGTATAGGAATATACACAGATGGCGCACCCTCAATGGTAGGTTCAGTAAAAGGTTTTACAACTTTAGCAAAACAGAAAAAAGAGAATAAAAGTATTATAATTACTCATTGCTTTTTTTTTTTGCATCGTGAAACACTAACTGCGCACTGTTGGAAATGATTTACGAAGTGGTTTAATGGTCAATTACACCAAAAATAAGTGGTTTAATGGTCAATTACACCAAAAATAAACTTCTCAAATCAAGATTATTTGCTCACATCTGTGAAGAAATGGGAGTAAATTTCAAGAAACTTCTACTGCACACACAGGTTTGTTTGCTTTCAAAAGGTCGTGTGCTTTGTTGTGTATACAAATTGAGAGAAATGATGCTTAAACTTTTTGAAGAAAATAAAGAGAATGGATTCCGCGATCTGATTTGGGACGAACTTTGGTGCACCAAATTGGCATATCTTTCGGACATATTTGAACATGTGAATAAAATTAGCACAGGTATGCAGGGAAAAGCAGAAAATGCCTTGACATCTACTGACAAAATTTGTACTATGAGAGACAAGATAACAATTTGGAAACGCAAAGTAAAAGAAGGAAATTTTGAAATGTTTTCCAAAACTTGTGAGTGCGAGCTAAAATGTGAGATCAGCTCGTTAATTGATGACCATTTAACATTGCTTAGAGAAAAACTTGATTATTATTTTCCAAATATTGGAATCCAAAACTACGGTTGGATCAGAAATCCATTTCTTGCAACTTGATTTATCACTTAGCTAAGAACTAGCCGAAATCAAGAATGATCGGTTGGTGTCTGTTATTGATTTATGAAGAGGGGAACTTACAGAACTTTTGAATTCGTGTTTCAAAGAAGCATCTAAACCTAGCTTAAAAAAAGCTTTACAAATTATTTTGCAGTTTTCTACTACATACATTTGCAATGCATCTTTTTCAACAATGCTAAACTTAAAGACATCGCAACGTGGAAACTTGAAAATGCTTTATAGTGAAATGCGAGCGTCATTATCTACTATTCCACCTAATATCCAAAATCTCTGTTCTTTCCATGAAACTCATGAATCTCATGTCTCTCATGTATCTCATGTATCATATAGTAAGTTATAAAAGTTTTTTTTTTTATTAATCCTTGCACATATTTACAGATTATTATCGATAAATGATAACTCACATTTCTCTTGATAATGTATTTTACTTTACTTACAAATTATTTACAAAATATAAATGAAAGGTTTTCTGGACATGTTCCACTATTAAAATCAATTTATGCATCAGTATTTTATAGCCATGGTAGATCATATTAAAATATTATAATTAACGTTAGGTTTGCATAAAACTTAATTGGTGTGTCGCTAAATTATGTATGTTTAAAAAGTATGTCACTAACCGGAAGAGTTCCGAAAATACTGCTCTAAACCATGGACAACCTTTTACGGGAAGCGGGCTGCACTACTAAAAAGATTCGAGGTAAATTTTCAGAAATTCTTCTGGTCGCAGTTTGCTCACGACTGCTTTGGAGATTATAATCCTATGTAATAGTTTATTTTAAATCATTTTCATTTTGTGGTTGCATATTTTGCTGTCTCGATCAAAATATCTTACGAAGAGTTATAAACGAATTATATACAAGACATTATATACAAGACATTCAACCAAGCGATGTATAATCGTATTATTCTCGCCACAGGATCAGAAGAGTTCTATTTTGTGATAGGTTATTGAAAATATAAAGAAACAATTGTATATAGTCTATTGTTGATATTTTCCCCGAACATTCTTTCAATTATCAATAGATGATGACACTGCTCGAGAACAATCATGTTTCTGATTTAGCTGTTAAAAATCAGCCTACAATGTGTGACGCCAAAACATTCCAGCAACCAAATGTCTGCTTTAAATAATTTAAAGGAACTTTTTTCCTGCAAGAATATAACGCCGCAAGAATTCACAGGAACAAGTTTTTAGTCGATCGTTCAACACGTTTGTTTTCGCGTCTAGTAATATTTCTTATATTGTTCTACGAGTTTATTTACAATTACAATCACGAAATGTTCAAGCTGTGTTCTAACTTCCAATTATCACTACTGTAATACTAACTACGCTTTTTTTTCTTTTTCAGTTAACCATAAACCTTAATCTCTTCGTTCTCGCAGTCGACCCAATTCACGATTTTCTACACTTTGAAATCAGTTTCTGACACGCGATATAACATCAAAGGCTACACTTTTGTCTTCAGCCAGAAATACAGAAACTAATTTCGATGCAGCTATTACCAGTCATGAAGGCCATTGACCAACTCAAAAGTGATACAGTAGTATCCCTGTCTCTAGCAAGAGACGTCTCAAAGACAATCACCAACTCTTAACAGAATTCCAGAAAAAAACCCCACCCAATCCAGAAGAATTATGCCTGTAACTTATGTTAGATAGATTATACCTTGAACAGTTTTATATTCCATTAATTCTTCCAACTAATAATTATCTCAATTTTGTCAAACTGTTATAAACATATATTTTTCTAATCTACAATCCAAAAATACTTCGTTCTTTTTTTTTTCTGTCCGGTGATGTATCTTACACGCACGCACACGCACGCACACACACACACACACACACACACACAGACACACACACTAACATGTATATGCGCACAATGTTATTGGCAAATTAGTTATGCATTCAAACTTTTGCAGTCTATATTTTTGCACCTTTACCTAACTTAGCACCCATTCAAAGGATGTGGTGTTAACAAAAGCAAAACATATTCGTATTTTTGCAAACTAATATCATTACTCGTTTCCCCTTTCTATAGATTTGTAGTAGAAGCATGACTGCACTTTACGTTTAGGTATCCGCACTTTGCCTTTTTACCTTTAGGTACCCATTTGGTTCATCACGTGATAGTCAAGTCCGTTTAGCTTTATGCGTCTCTGCATCACCTGTTTAAAGGACGATTTTACCCCTAATTCCTGAGGGAAGAGAATTTGCTACGAGCTAGATCGATTTTCGAAAATGAGAGTAGTGTATTCCACTTTGAAGCTTCAGCAAGAAGAGAATTGTAACCAATTCTCTTCTTGGCGCTATGCTCGCGTTTTTCCTTGGCGTTATGCTCGCGTTTTTCCAACATTTCATCTTCAGCTTCTAGAAGCATTTTGAATTTATGCAATTTATTTGACAATTATTCATGTTCTACCACTATGCTGTATTTCACTATAGCGTCGGAATAAATGTTGCTGTGCAGTCAACTTTAACTTGTCTTTGTATTTTCTCAATGTTATTCATCTTGTCTCATATAAAAAAAAGAAGACATAATATTTACAGGACTTAAGCTACAATGCATTCATTTAACTACAAGCTTTGAATCGATGTTTCATTTATTTGTCTCACAATTGAAAAAAAAAGTACTTCACACATTTTCTGAAATTGAGCGAACAAAATCCCGAATCAACAAAGGAATATTCTGACGAGTGTGAACGTCTTTTGAAGAAATACAAGATAAAATCGAACTACGTGTTTTTGAAACACCTTTTGATATGTGTTCAGAGGAGGCTCCGGATTCCTTACAATTAGAATTAATTGGTTTGCAGTCGGATACCTTAATAAAATGGAAATATAATAATCTCTCTTTATTGAATTTCTACAAATCCATCAATTCTGAGAAATTCCCTGCTTTACATAAAGACGCATTGAAATTCGCATCTCAATTTTCGACAACTTATCAATGTTAGCTGGGTTTTTTCCAAATTGAATTATGCAAAAAATCGTCTTCGTACCAGACTTACTAACGAAAACCTGAGTAATGAACTAAGAATAGCAGTTTCTTCAAAGACATGATATTCCTAAACTTTCAAATAAAAAAAAGAGAAAAAAATGTAGTTTCATCCTTCTCACTAAACAAAGCCAAATTTTAAATTTAAGGTTAATTAGCTTTGATAAAATTATCACTAGGATAAATTTGTTCAAATATGTTATTTACACATAACACTATTTAGGTATTGATGTAATTTTTCAAAATTAAATTTGGTCTGTGCTTGATTGTTAGAATTTCTCCAACATTAGGATAGGCACATTTTGAAGAATATAGAATACCTCATAAGTAATATAAATGTCCTAAATTCAGTAGTGGCTGTAATGAAGATACTTCGCGTTAATTTAATGTGTTAAACTTATCGTTATTAATGTATAACGAATTATACATAAGATATATACATGACATTCACAGATAAGAGTCAGAACTTGTGATCCGCCAGCGGACCTTTTCCTTAGGAAGTTTTGCCCGCCGCACTAAAAAGTTTCCTCACTCTTGATCTAAAGCTTATGCGTCTATGCATTTCACTTGTACATTATTGGCATATTCTCTGCTTATAATTACATACAAACTTTCGCAGATGATGCCACTTCACACATATTAATTTTTAACTTTATGCATATGGATATCATTAACATGCGACTTACATATCAAACAGAAACTGAGCATAGTTTTTCTATGAAAAGAGAGGCCTTGCAAACAACTTCCTCTCCCCCCCTCTCTCTCTCTCTCTCTCTCTCTCTCTCTCTCCCTTCCATGGTTGAGCTATCTCAATTTTCTCACCTTCTCCTTCCCCCCCTCTCTCTCTTTAATAGCGTTTAACTTATAGTATTGCCCCATCTTCTATCGGTTTATCCACGTCTTATCGTTACTGCTGTCAGTTATCTGCTCGTAAATATTTTGACTTCGCACACACAAACACACACACACACACGTACGCACACACACACACACACACACACACACACACACACACACACACACACACACACACAGATGTATATACATGCATATATAAGCTATTGTTATTATTGTAACATGAGAGCCTAATCGAATCTCTTAACAACATTAAAATAGAGTCACTAGACATATAAAGGAGCAGTTTAGGAGCACTAAACTCTCCTTACATAAGGACATAGCTAAAACAGAAGCATTCTATAAATGTTCACCACCATTCAGTGTGCTGTAGCTATCAAGCTATTCGCAAGACTTGGGGCTTTGGGGTCAATAGTCTGAAAAGTGGGCTAGAGCAACGTGAAAGGAAGTGCTTTGAAAAGTACGCGAAATGCCACTTAATCCAAGAATGGAGCCAACGGTGGTGCGTGCAGCAGCCTAACCACTACACCGTGTACTTTAACTCTACAAATACTTGTCTCAACAACTGATGATCTCAATGATAGCAAAACATTGCTCATAACGGTGTACTAAAAGCTATTTCCTCTTCAGCCTCAGAAAATACTCCCTCCCTAATCATGAAGACGTATTTTCTGACTCTCTACGGTTAATATATCTCGCTTAATACATCCGATATACATTTATACAACTATTTTAGACCACATCAAAAAAAGGCTACCAGACTGATTGATAAAGACTACTCTTGGAACTCACTCCAACCACTAGCCCACAGTTTTTCCCCTCTGTTTTCTTTATTGCTATTATTATTGTCTCTGATTCTCTAAACTAACAAGCTGTGTACCATCACCACTGAAGCACAACTGTAATAGCTGTTTCTACTCTCATAATATCTCATTCTCTTTCCTAACAAAAGAAGAGGCATATTCTCAACCTTTTCTTTTCAAAACTGCAACTTCTCAAATTCCATCTCTCACCCTTTTCTCTCTCTCTCTCTCTCTCTCTCTCTCTCTCTCTCTCTCTCTCTCTCTCTCTCTCTCTCTCTCTACAAGAATCAACCGATATACAAAAGTACAAACTGAACATTACTGCATCAATTTCATTATTTGATAACCTGCAAAAATTATAGGGACTACCCTTCCTATTTTTCTGCTAAATACTTTTTTTTTTTAAACTTTTAAATATCATTATTCTTTTTGTCGTTTGAGTTGCGTGAGATTTTTAGATTCAGTGGGATTTTCGATTACAAAAATTGCAAGCAAGTGTTCAAATAACACAACTAAAGCGACATCAGTCATAAATCATGTCATTAAAATTTGTCAAGAATTTAATTACTTAACAGTCTTAACAGTCTTTAATTACTTAACAGTCTTGTGTAACATCCACGGAAGCAAGCAATCACAAGGCAGAAAAATACAATTCTGCAAGTGGTATAAAATTTTTGTTCGTTAAAGGTTTTCTGGTAAATTCATTTCCAATCGAGATTTTTGAAACGATTCTACATTTTTTTGAAATTAAGCTCTTCTTTATCTGACGATTGATTTGTAAATTTCTGTTGCCTTCTCTAAAGATACCATGAATACTGGTTTTTCCACAAAAAAAAAAAATTCATTATTATAAAAGTACGAAAGTGCTTAATTAAAAATGAATTCTTCAATGTAACGAATTGACTTTAATACAATTCTATGAGAATTAGATATCTATGTTGTTAGTGTCGTACTAATTTCCTCGTTAAAGTTTTTATAGTTTAAATGAATTGTTTAAATATTCTTACGCTTTCGTGCAATATTTTTATCTTTTGTATTCAAAATCCACTTACTTCAGTCGATCAAATGCGGGTGGAATAGTTTTCGCTTTTTCCAAGATTGCACCATCATTCTTTTGATTAATGAAACTATCTTTACCACTGAAAGTATGTTAGTGGAAAGAAAGCCAAAACAATGTCATTGAGGAAATCGATTATTCTATAGAGTTCCTTAAATCTACTAAATATTATTCTCACATAACTACAGGAACCATTATGCATACTATTAATTCTTCACATTGGCACAGGGTCACGCATTTTGTTTACTCAATAAAATCAACTATACTACGTGTTTCTCTGTTGAAAGCTAGTCGTTAGCTGTGGTCTAGATTTACATTGGAAATTAGAATAACAAGTTATAGATGGTGTAGGTAGGCGGAGTTCTAGAAAGGTTGAATTCATACTTGTGATTAATCGGAAAGTACCAAATAATCCAACTTTTTTGTTGCTAAGTTAAAGCATTTTTAAAACCAAATATTTTAATAAATGTGGTCGTGACTCATGCATTAGAAATGTTGAATAGAACTAAATGTTTACGGTTCAGGAGTGGCTGTGTGGCAAGTACCTCGCTTACCAAGCGGACGTGGTTTTTGTCGCTCCTGCTTCACGTCGCTGAATGCCAGCGTCGTGAATTTTTGACGTTCGAGTACAGGTAAAACTTTTGTGTTTTTTGGATTTATATCTCTTTATTACCCACTAGGGGCCAAACATAGAAAGGGACAAAACATCTGATTGGGGTCAGATAACACGTATGGGGTTACAAAAATATGAAACAATTAAAAATATAATAAAATCGAAAATCGAATGTTTACAACAAACAACACACAAAACAATATAGACAGATGAAGTGGGGGACTGGGTTACGCTCCGACCCCACAAGCCCCATCCCACCACTGACACTTTCGAAGACACCTATGGCGTATTCAATTGGACTTTTTCACTCGCAACTCTCGAGCGACATATTTCCATCTTGATTGAAACATTTTCTCCGACAAACACTTTCTCTCCAGTCGTATTTTTCTTTTCAAATGAAGAGAAAAATATCTCACCAGACCTTGACTAGAGATGAAAATGCCCGTCTTGTTCCCTTCCATTCTAGTCTTCCACACCACCTCTTTCGCTACTGCTACTGTAATGAGGAAACATTTCTTACCTTCGTTTGATAACAAACTTGGTGGGTCAATTTTTATAATTGACTCAGCCGACAACTGTACTCTTCCCTCACTTGACATTCGGTGTTCCACGTAAACCCACATTTCAGAGACCTCCGGACACCGTACAATAGCGTGCGAGACGGTTTCCCTATCTCGTCCGCATCTTGGACAGGTCGGTGATATCTGCGTTCCATGTCTTGCAAGTTTATCGCGAACGGGCAAGGCTCCTCTGTAACATTGCCAGGTCAAAGACATTTGGAAATTATCCAACGACTTCAACCCGAATGTATGGAAGAACAGGCTGTCGAGTTCAATAAATCCGAGACCCAGAGTCGTTCCCAGGTCATCGTCACATTCTGCCTCTACTAACCCTCTATAAAAGAATGCTGTAGAACCCCCGGTGCCGGCGTTGCCCGAGCGACGGAATAGCAGGAGGGCCTTACGACACTCCGTGTACCACATGCTCAACCTCGGTCTACAATAGCACCAAGCTTCCTTTGCACTCATACTGGCGAAGTTGGGGAACATTTGTCTTGCCAACGGAGACCACACCTGGTCACCATCCAGGAGTATCCAAAGATACCTCAACCTCAACGCATGCCTGCGCATCATCAACCAAGGCATCCCTAAACCTCCCTTTAACGGTTTCTGGCAACAGATAGAGCGTCTCACAAGTGGCTTCGAGCCCCTCCACAAAAAGTGAAAGAGCTGTCTTTCCAACTTGGTCAACCACGAATCCGGGCAAGGAACGACGGTCAGGCGGTAGGTAATAACCGATGCGATAAACACATTGGCTACCTCCGCCCTCCCTTTCAAGGACAGCCTTCGCCAAGACCAACTCTTGGTTATACCGGCTATCTTGCTCGACACCTCTGCCCAGTTCTTCTCCACCTGGAGGTCTGGACCAAACCAAACCCCCAGCAACTTAACCGGCCTCTCCGTCCAGCGTCCTACGACGCTATCCGAAGGCATCGACTTGCTCCTCCAGGTGCCGAGTTGCAAGCCGACTGACTTCTCCCGATTAATCTTTGCTCCTGCCACCGTCTCGTACTCCTCAATAACTTTGCCTACTTTACGTAGGCGTGTCATTGTGGTCACGCTGATGGTGATGTCGTCCGCATATGCTGTAACCCACTCCTCCACGCCCGGCGCTCTCGGGATCTCCCTCAGCTTTCTCAGCAACGGCTCCAGAGCCACCACGTACAAAAGAGTGGACACCCCTGACGAACCGAACGTTTGATGCAGAACGGTTTAGAGAGAAAACCGTTCACCCGAACTATCGAGTCAATGTTGTGATACAATTGAATGATCCACCTGAGGAAACCGACGCGCAAGCCCAACCTCGCAAGAACACTCACCAGGTATCGATGGCCAACCCTATCAAATGCCTTAGATTGGTCTAAATGCACCAAAGCCCCCCCCCCCTCTGCCAGTCTTAGTCCCAAACCTCTCTATGGTATAGCGGATAAGGTGGAGATTATCCTGAATGGTCCTACCAGGGATGGCACAGGTCTGTGCCTCCCCAATCACACCATCCGCGACACGCGCCAACCTTTTCGCTAATACCTTGGCCATAATCTTCACTTCTGTATTTAGCAGAGTGATGGGCCTAAAGTTTTCTAAACAATCTCCCTTGCTCGGGTCCTTCCTGACTAGTGTCACTACTCCCCGGCGCACAGAGCTGGGGATCCACCCATTCTGCTGCCAACAGGTGTCCGAACAAGTCTGGCATACTTTTATATAATTCATAAGGTAGGCCATCAAGTCCCGGCGATTTGCCCCTACCACAGTTCGCCAGCGCCTCGATTATCTCCCCAGGCGTGATCGGCCCCTCACAAGCCTCCGCATTCGCCCCCGAGAGGCGTGGCAGCCCGGCAAGAAAGCTCTCAAGGTCTTCCCCACCACGCGGCTCACCATCACCCTCGAAAAGCTTAGCGAAGTGCTCCTGAAATGCCTCACACATCTCCTCGGGTTCGTTTACCAATACGTCCTGAAGGTTCACCACAGACCGAATAATGGAGTCATTACCCCGTTGAGCTTCCGCCACTCGGGCCCATCCGGCAGCTTTGATTCCTTCGCAACCCATTGCACGAATTTTTGCTCTGATAATGCTTCCCATGTGTTGGCTTTCGAGGTGCTGGTTTAGTTCCAGTCTCATGGCCTTCACTTGGTCCGCATTACCATTCTCCATGGCTTTCTCTAACTCTTTAACTAGACCATCGCCTATTCTACGTTCCTTCTTAGCTAAGCCTATACTAAATCTAATCGACTCATATTTTATGGCTCGCTTAAGGGCGTACCATTTATTATTAATGATGGTACCTGTTAACGCCCTTTGAATTATTAGCTTGATCCGCTTTCTGTACTCCTCATTCTCCAAGAGGGACTTGTTGAGTTTCCAGTAGCCAGATCCCTGTCTATACATCTTATCTACAGTCAGCTCGCTTGTGACCATCTTGTGGTCACTATAGCTGACTGGGTAGAATTGTGGACACCTAACAATATCTTTATCTACTTTTCTTATCAATATCCTATCTAAATAAGACCTGGTAGACCCATCACTACTTGACCACGTCCACTGTGGAGCTGTTGGGTGTTCCAGTCTATACGGGTCTACCAGCTGAAAGTGGCTGAGCAGGTTCCGAAAGCCAGGACTCGCTGTTCTATCTGTCTGCGAGCCAACACAATCAACACGCGCATCGTCAATTGTGTTGAAGTCACCTAACACGACTAAAGAATGTGATGTTGAAAGGAATTTCCCGAGGTCACGGAAATATTGATTCTGTAACCCACTTGTGTTGGGTGCATAAATTGCGACCAACCTGACTGTCTTACCACAACTAAATGTCAAATCCAGGACGACCAGCCTGCCTCCTGGATCAATAAAAATAGACTTTACCTCACCTACCCGGTCTCTTTTAATTAAGACCAACACCCCACCCCCACCTCCCGGCCGACATGGAGAGACGTATCTCTCGTAGCCTTCCAAGAGGGGGAGCAGATCTCTTGGCCTGCTTATCCGGGCTTCTGTGGCAGCAATCACATCTAATTTTCGCGACCTGATGTCATTTAGGAAGCGCCCCTGCTTCCAGCTCGACGACAGGCCGCGTACATTTAAACAACCAATTCGAACAGCCATAAAGGTCTTACCTTAAACAGTATCTGGGTTGCAACAACACCATGACCTTCTCTCTTCATCATATTCTTATGCCTCTCGGCATTCCCGATGTTGACAGTTCGCTTCTTGTCACCAGCGACCGCTGCAAAATTCACACTTTTTCCAGATTCTTCCTTGTCTTTTACTACTTTCAGACTTTCTGTTTCGTTGTTATTTTTCGCCAATGTTGGCCAGTTTCTTTCCATCAACTGTTCCACACTTATTTCTTCCTTTTCCTGTGTAGGACTGACTCTTCCTGCTTCGGCCATCGTGCAGGCCTCCCTACACGGGGAAACCGTTACTGGTTTTTGGCCTTCAGTGGGGGTTTGTTGCTCGTGTTTATTTATATTTATGTCGAACAAGAAATCTCCACTGAATTCCACGCATTTGTCTTCCTGTGGTTGTGCCTAATGTCTCACTTAGCGGTGAGAAGAGTGTTTTGGAGGTATCGCTCCTCCCAAAATTGTGAACTTAGTTTGTAAAAGTTTGTTGTCATCTCTTTATTACCCACTAGGGGCCAAACATAGAAAGGGACAATACATCTGATTGGGGTCAGATAACACGTATGGGGTTACAAAAATATGAAACAATTAAAAATATAATAAAATCGAAAATCGAATGTTTACAACAAACAACACACAAAACAATATAGACAGATGAAGTGGGGGACTGGGTTACGCTCCGACCCCACAAGCCCCATCCCACAAGCCCCATCCCACCACTGACACTTTCGAAGACACCTATGGCGTATTCAATTGGACGTTTTCACTCGCAACTCTCGAGCGACATATTTCCATCTTGATTGAAACATTTTCTCCGACAAACACTTTCTCTCCAGTCGTATTTTTCTTTTCAAATGAAAAGTAAAATATCTCACCAGACCTTGACTAGAGATGAAAATGCCCGTCTTGTTCCCTTCCATTCTAGTCTTCCACACCACCTCTTTCGCTACTGCTACTGTAATGAGGAAACATTTAGACTTTACCTCAGGAACCCGGTCTCTTTTTATTAAGACCAACACCCCACCCCCACCTCCCAGCCGACATGGAGAGACGCATCTCTCGTAGCCTTCCAAGAGGGTGAGCAGATCTCTTGTCCTGCTTATCCGGGCTTCTGTGGCAGCAATCACATCTAAATTTCGCGACCTGATGTCATTTAGGAAGCGCTCCTGCTTCCAGCTCGACAACAGGCCGCGTACATTTAAACAACCCATTCGAACAGCCATAAATGTCTTAGCTTAATCAGTATCTGGCGAGGGGAAAATCCCCGCCTTTTCCACCCCATCTGGGGCCTGTGGAGTCGGAGGTAAAAAATTCTCCGACATGGTAGGTACGTAATCCAACCTTGGCACCCCTATGTCTCTCCTATAGGTATTGCTGAGAACGCTAAACATTTTTCTCGTTGTTTTATACACAGCTTTTCCTTTTTTGAACTCTATCCTTTTCATTTTTTCTTTGTTTATAGTTGCCAGGTGGTTCATTAGCTCTCTGTTTGAGGTTCGAACCACCATATAGACACTGTCTTTTACTTTTGATTCACTTTTTTTGTTTTTTTCTTTTCTTCTTCCTTTTCTTTCATTGGGGAAGGTTGTTTTCTTTTGTTGGACACCATCGTCCAACCCTCTCCAACCTTTTCCAATGGCACCGGTGTTTGCTCCACCACCTCTGGATTTTTTTCCTCTTCTTCTGTTTCCTTCCTTTCTTCTCCATTTTTCTTCTCTTCGTCTCCAGTTTCCTTCCTTTTCCCTTCTGTATCCTCCTGGTTAGTCTTTCCATCGTCCTTCTTCTGGCTGCAGTTCGCCCTGAGGTGACCCTTCTTGCCACACTGGAAGCAACGCGGTTTGCGGCCATCCACTGACACGACTAGTCGTGTGCCCCCAACCTCAAAGCTTTCAATTATTTCTTCCAGTGTGGCCTGTTCTGCTTGAATAGTCATTTTTAGGGCCTGGCTGAATCTCAGCTTTGGTTCAGTCACAATTGCTTCTAGAATTGTGATCTTATCTTCCAGGCCCATAGTCGTTGTCGCGACTAACCACTCTGGGTCAACTTCAGGGGGAATGTTTGCAATTGTTATTCGTGATGTTCTCCTACCCATGTACAGTGGTAGGAGAACCACATTTTCTGTTTCCAGAGGCTCCACAGAATGGAGTCGGGCAGCTTCCTCTGACTCCATTCTCACCTCTACCGTAGCATAGCGCTTGCCTCTGGTTATGTACGTAATTTTGTTAAACAATGATTTTAGGCACTTTTCGATTTCAGCCTCCGCTACGAATTCAATTTTATTCGCTTTTTTACTATATGTTTTAAATATTAACGTTTTCCTTTGTGTTCTTTCTATGAACCTTTCGGGAGGGGTTGCAACAACACCATGGCCCTCTCTCTTCATCATATTCTTATGCCTCTCGGCATTCCCGATGTTGACAGTTCGCTTCTTGTCACCAGCGACCGCTGCAAAATTCACACTTTTTCCAGATTCTTCCTTGTCTTTTACTACTTTCAGACTTTCTGCTTCGTTGTTATTTTTCGCCAATGTTGGCCAGTTTCTTTCCATCAACTGTTCCACACTTATTTCTTCCTTTTCCCGTGTAGGACTGACTCTTCCTGCTTCGGCCATCGTGCAGGCCTCCCTACACGGAGAAACCGTTACTGGTTTTTGGCCTTCAGTGGGGGTTTGTTGCTCGTGTTTATTTATATTTATGTCGAACAAGAAATCTCCACTGAATTCCACGCATTTGTCTTCCTGTGGTTGTGCTTAATGTTTCACTTAGCGGTGAGAAGAGTGTTTTGGAGATATCGTTCCTCCCAAAATTGTGAACTTAGTTTGTAAAAGTTTGTTGTCTTCAAGTCATGATTTGAAAACTACAAATGAATATTGTGAACCTTGTTTAAAACAGAGAAGGAATTCCTTGTTTTCAAACCAAGTTTTGAAAGCTAATAAATTTAAAGAAAAGTCTTCCTTTTGCTTTGAACTACAGCACGTGGAACTACGCAAAGGATTTAATTTTTACCAGTAAAGTGACGACTGCAGCAGAGCCGGGATCAAATTTCCTTTCTCCTTCTTTTATGAACTTTTTTTAGTACGAATTGTTTATTTTATTTCTTCCGCTTATTTTAACTGTTTTCTCTTTTAGCCTGTTTTTAAAATTTTTCGTTGTTTAATTTTTATCATGGCAGCGAACATAAAGAAAAATAAGGTTGCCCACCGAAAATCGTGGGGGAGGAGGAGGACCTTCCGGCAAAGGCAGAAGTACGCCCTACTCCAGTGGCCCCAAAGAAAAAGAAGAAAAAGAACGATGCACGGCCGGTGCTCGATAGTGCACCGCCTGCGTGTCCCGACACTCCGTTGGTGGGAATTGTGCCACCAACGGACGAAAGCAGGTCGGCGGGAATTGTGCCGCCGACAGTAGAAGCTGCGGGCTCACCCTGTGAGGAAAAGGATTGGCTAATCCTATTCCGAAAGGGAGGGGCCCTGCAGAAATTTGTGAATAAAAGGAAGCGTCAGAGAGAGGGCCGACCAAAGCCTTGTGAGTGGATTTGGTAGACGGAAACTGAAAGAAGCCCGTCGTATATATATGTATATATATGTATGTATGTGTGTGTGTGTATGTGTTTGTCCCTCCAACATCGCTTGACAACCGATGGTGGTGTGTTTAAGTCCCCGTAAATTAGCGGTTCGGCAAAAGAGACCGATAGAATAAGTACTAGGCTTACAAAGAATAAGTCCTTGGGTCGATTTGCTCGACTAAAGGCGGTGCTCCAGCATGGCCGCAATCAAATGACTGAAACAAGTAAAAGAGTAAAAGACTGAAACAAGTAAAAGAGTAAAAGAGTTCAAATCGTGGTTGAACTTCCTGTTACATGAATCTACTTTAAAATAGTAATATTTTTCATCAAAAGCCAATCTCCTTTTTAAACAATTGTGTACTAGTATGTATTAATCGCTTATATTTCTGTTTTTTAGTTAGGTGGGAGTAAGTGACGTAGGCATGATATAAGTTTGACAATGTGGTTTCAGATTCAATCAGGACACCTTCGGCAAGTGTCCCCTCCTTATAGCTTCCGGCAGACCAAAAAGCATGCAAAGGAAATTTGGTAGACAAGAATTGTGAACGCCTACTAGAGGGATTGCTTCTATTCTTTGTTGGCAAATTTAAATTCCTCACCCGGTTAAACACGACCACTATTAGTGTGTGTGTGTGTGTGTGTGTGTGTGTGTGTGTGGCGTGCGTGCGTACGTGCCTGTGTGTGTACGTGTACGTGTGTGTGTGTGTGTGTGGTGTGCGTGCGTACGTGCGTGTGTGTGTACGTGTACGTGTGTGTGTGTGTGTGTGTGTGTGTACGTGTACGTGTGTGTGTGTGTGTGTGTACGTGTACGTGTGTGTGTGTGTGTGTGTGTGTGAAAAACAGCTGAAATAGAACAGCGTTCAAGAGATATCGATTGGAATAGTACAGGTTTTCACTGCATATGTTAAATTGTAATACGAAGACCGTCCATAATTATTAGGAGCAAATTACGTAGAAAGGATGAGAAAGCCTTATCCCCAAACTATCTAACATAGCTTCAATTAGCACCGCAAGTCGTTCTTGGAATTCAAAGTTTCTAGAATATTCGACCAGGCTATTTGATAGGAACATTCTAGTTCCCTTGCCGATCTGATTGGCCGAGTCATGTTCGCTTAGGCGTTAATGTCTTTTATGGCGATACAGTTAAATTTTCATAGCTGGTCTTTTCTATTTTAGCAGTATGGTAGACCGTGTTCTTGAGCAAGGGGACCTGAGTGCAATGGTTCAAAACTCACCAGGTATGTATGTATGTATGTATGTATGTATGTGAACAATTTCTATTTTCGGTAAATTCATCCCTATACGTGTGTGAACAATGTCCATTTTCAATTAATTCAACAGCTTTATATCTAAAGTCGCGGGTCTGATAGCTTTATACTGTTAGTCAAAGAGGGATTCGATTTTTTTCTGAACTTCAGCTCGAAACGGTGTTTGTGGAAATTAAGGTCAAGCATATTTCTTTTATACTTTGTATTAAAAGTTGACGCTGCCCGTTTATTTTTTCATTGAATAAGATTTGATTATTTACACGAGCATTTGTTGAACATATTCAGTGAAAAGTACCTCACTCAAGATCACGGGACCTGCCTACCATCCGAAAGGATGAAAGGTAAAGTCGACCTCGACAGAATTTGAAATCAGTATGTAAGGAGCCTGAAAGTATTTTGTCCAACTCATTAACGATTCTCTCAACTCGCTACCTTCTCACTAAAACTAGTTGTCATGATCTCTGTCTTGTTACTGAATATATAAATGTGCAGTGTTTGGATACAGTAGGATCAGAAGTGGGAGAATAATAATATCGTAAAAATGAGGAAAAGTAACAACAGATAAACACGAGGAAGCAAAGTAAAAAGTTGAAAGAAAAATAGAGACAGAATTAGTATGGGAAAGCAAAATAGGAAGAGACCATAGTCTAAAGACGGACAGAATGAATATGAAAATAAATGAAAAAGTAGAAACAGAAATAGAGAAGTATCTTTTCCATTGACTGTGTTTATTCATTTTTATTTTCGCTTCTTAAATAAGATTTTCTTCAGGTTTGATTCTAAATTCAAATTGCTTAATATATTGAAATGGAATTTATAATATTAGTTATTTATAATCTTATTTCTGTTGCTTTGTTGTAGAAGTATTTAAAGGAAGTATTTTAAAGGAAAACTAGTGAAAGTATCTAGCAAATTGATTGTAGGGAATTCAGAACTTGAAGAAAACATTGCTGTTTATATAATTTTCTCAATACTACCTTAGATTTTGCATGATATTTTTTAATGCGCAAAGGCAGCAAAAAGATTTAAAAAGATAGTCTGCAATTTTTCATGAATTTTATTTTTTTATTTTCAAATCTTTTATTCTAGATATACGAAGAAAAATATGAAAGTTTTCAAAATAAAGTTTCTAGGAAAGTATTATTTTATCAATTCTTTTCTAACAGGGATATTTTGCAAGCTGCAAATCAATGAGAATTTAAGATTTGGGAATGAAGGCAGCAGTAACGCTGTTCTTTGTTGTTGACGGAAGATCTTTACAGCTGGTCTACAAATTATCATAGCGTTTCAACTTTTCAAAAAATAATATGAAAGCCCTTATATCAGATCTTGATAAAATTCAACAACACACACCCTCGTGCATGCACGCGCGCGCGCACACGCACATATAGTACCTCAAGAATACATGTCAAGATACTAAGAGTGTGTGTGTCTGCACAACTTATATCAAGAAAACTCCACTACACCCACCTCCTTAAGCATGAACAATACTGATGCGACGACCGAAAATACAGTTAGCATTATATCCCTATCTCCCGGGCTGGGTTTTGAACCCGTACTCTGGTCAGTTGGGGAGAATGGTATTTCCTTTGTCTTGTCGGCAGCCACAGCTATTTTTAGCGTAGCTGCCCCTTTCTGGTCAGCGAAAGTTCAAAGACGGCAGGATAGGAATGTACCGACCGACCCATCTTGGCAGGGGGTAAGGTAGCACAATGAGCTATGGTATTTGGGATGAATAGGAGAACGAGAATTGGCGGCAAAAGCAGTTAGCAGAGAATTTTGGCCAGTGGAGTTCTGGTAGCCAGCGGCGCAGTCGAGCGGTAGCAGCTAGCCGAGGCAGTTGGGTTGTAGCAGCCAGCCGGAGCGGTTGGGAGACAGCAGTTTGCCCGTTGAGATGGGGCCAGTCGAGTGAGAAGAATAAGTCTGACGGATAAAGCTATGGTCAGCAGAAATGTATAGAGAGGGACAGAGAAATGAAGATGAAGGATTATAAGTCTGACGGATAAAGCTATGGTCAGCAGAAATGTATAGAGAGGGACAGAGAAATGAAGATGAAGGATTATAAGTCTGACGGATAAAGCTATGGTCAGCAGAAATGTATAGAGAGGGACAGAGAAATGAAGATGAAGGATTATAAGTCTGACGGATAAAGCTATGGTCAGCAGAAATGTATAGAGAGGGACAGAGAAATGAAGATGAAGGATTATAAGTCTGACGGATAAAGCTATGGTCAGCAGAAATGTATAGAGAGGGACAGAGAAATGAAGATGAAGGAATATAAGTCTGACGGATAAAGCTATGGTCAGCAGAAATGTATAGAGAGGGACAGAGAGAGACGGAATCGTAGTGGCAGACTACCTTGGTCAGTGGAAGTAGCAGACCTGAAGGAAATGAACTTCGTTGTTGGTAAATGTGCTTTTATATTATTTTAGAGAAAAAAGAACTCTGAGTTGTTAACTGTGTTGTTAAATGCTTCTAAAAGAAAGGAAAAGAAAAGAAATACAAAAGAAAGAAGCAGAAGAACTTTGTTGTCAAATGAAACTTGAGACACGAACTTTGCGATGTAAAAATGATTGGAAAGCTTATAATTGTTTGGAAACTTTGTCAACGTTATTGAACTGTCATGCCATGCATTGGAATTGTTATTATGTAATGCTCTATTCTAATGTTTTAAATGTATTCTGTGATGTTATGTATGTAAAAAGAAAAGGTTACCCAACGCATGGTCTTCGTGTTGTTTCTTCCTCCCCGTCCTATTTGCCTGTGTTGTTCTTCGTTACGTGCTCCGGCCGGGGCTTTATTATCGGTCAGGATTGTACCGACAGACGAATTTTGCTAGCTCACTGAGCGTATGAACGTTCGCGCGTGCGCGAGTCCCCTCTTCGGTGTTGAGGAGGTGCTTCGCGTGCGGGCGTTCGTAACAATACTCAGGTAGAACCCTTGCAGTCACTCCATATGCTGAGCCTGACAATCATCAAGGATTTCTCCTGGCAAAACAAATCCTTCGCAAAACTAGGACCGCATTCCAAAATCTAACTCTTCAATCCCAAACAATTATTGGCATTCAACAAAATTTAAAATATTCATAGAATTATTGAAATAATAATAATGGATTTAATATTAGATTTATAAGTATTGTCTTACAATAATTAGAATTTTCATGATTTCAACCAGAAATGATTTAGAAACTGTTCAGTTAAATATCCTTGTGTAGTTATCTATGAATACACACGTATAATGAGATGCTCTTTCATTGACGTGTCATAGAGTGATTGTATGTTGTAAGTATATGGAATCAGAGTAGGGAAAGAGGACTCACCATAATGCGTGTAGTGAATGTGGTATATAGAGCGTACAGTTTGTAAATATCTGCAGCAGCAAGCAGAAATGGATATATAGAGAAGCAAATATGTTATGGCTTCTTTCTAGTAATGCTTTCTATAAAGTAAAGTTTGGTGATGCATAGTTTATTGTGAAAAGAGTTGTCAAATTTGGAAACTATTAAGAATATATCTGAATCAAGAGAGAAAATAAAAACGCTATAACTGCAAGTATGCTTGTGTATCATTAAAGCGACGTCTAAATTCCCCAAAGTAGTTATCAAAAATACTATTATAGATGCGATAAAAAAACATTTTAAAATCTCCGTGCCCAAATGTTGACATTAATATTAACGATTGCGTAAGAAGCACAAGCATCTTCTAAATTAAATTTCGTATTCTGGCTAAAGATTCTCTTAAATTTTTCTTCGATTTTTCTCATCTTCAAATTATTCAACACAGTATGTATTAATAAGACAGTTTCCTATAGACAAATCGCAAACCTAAAATTGTAACAAAATTTAGCGCATGGAGAATGTGGCTAGTAATCTGTTTCAAATTACTAAAAATTGTTTCAATTCTGATGTCTATGCTAGAACTGTCTTTTTCTACATTTTGAAACACTTGCACTAACTTCATAGTTGGAGGGTATTGGGATAATTGTTGCTAAATGCCCTCACCATCATTGTGCTAAATAAACTCAAATTTGTACCTTTTTGAGTACAGTAAACTTCTTTGGCCCTCATAGAAAGTTATAAATAGTATTACATACTAAAAGAAAATACTTCAATATCATTACTGTCTTCAGCTGCATGAGCAAGGGACCATCTTAAAAGCATTATAACATCTCCAGGCAAAGTAATGCATTGGAACCCCTACATATACAACCACAGCATACACAAATAGGTATTGGATCCTAAGACCCATGGAGCCCCCAAGTAAGTGCACGGTATGCCCATGCTTTAATAGGACATTAGTGTGAACAAGAATTATGCATGACATATGACTGAAGTAGTGCACGTACAGGATCCCTTTCCGATTTTTCACTGTATAATTTTGGAGACAGCTGGACATTAACCAGAGCATCACAATAGCATTGAGATAAAATGTTTTTGAGCATATTCAACAGTTTCAGTCTTTGAGTCTTCAACTATAATGAAAGTGTTCAGGCTTTCTGAAATTATTCCTGTTTTTACAAACCTCACAATAACAGAAATATTTAGTGTTAAGATCACGAGTTCTGTCATGTTTAGTAATAAAACAAGGAATATATGACTGTCGAATGTTATTGATCATTTGATTCAAAACTATTGAGTCATCCCATGAATAATGCAGTTTTTTCAATTGCATGAACTAAAAGTCGGAGGGGGACGGGATAAACTACCTGCATCAACTTACTATAAAAGCGAGTAGTAATTTTACCTTGAACTTATCCTAAGTGCAAGTTTTGAAGAGTGCAGTTCTATTTTAGCAGTTATAAAGGAAGTGACAAAGGAGCATATCTTGCTTTATGAGTTCAATAAAGTCAACAGCGCAACAGAAATTGTGCATAAATATTAATGCAGTATATGACGCAATACACTGCCAGAAATTTGGAAACGACATGTTGTACTGCTTAGCATTCGCACCGGAAGCTCCAATGCGAATATTTCAGAGTGTTTGGGTGTCAATCTGAGAACATGTACCGAAAGTGATAAAAATCAAACATCCAGTCAACATCATACTGTTCGGAGTAATCACTAGGGATGGCGACGCTATGCTTCCATTCATCTTTCAACACGGCCTCAGTCTCAACACAGGGGCCTACATTAAGTGCCTGGAGGAGGTAGTGCTTCCCTAGCTCAAGAGGGTGGCTGCTGGAAGACCCTGTCTGACAACAGAACTCTGCATCATGCCACACAAGCAGAAGAACCTAGTCATTGCTCTCAGACAATTCTCTGCGAACACATCACCCCTAACATCTGGCCACCTGACTCCCCAAACTGCAACCCCCTAGATTATTATGTGTAGGGCGCAATTGAGCGAAAGACCAACAAAACTCCTTCATCCAAAGATGAACTGAAGGCAAGGATTATAGCAGCATTCACCAACTTAAACAAGGAGACTGTCCAGAGGTGATGCAGAAGATTCCGAAGTCGTTTGGAGGCCTTGGTTGAAGCCAATGGCGATTTTATTGAATGAATTTATTCTTTAGCATTTCAAGATATTTTTATGTAATTTTGGTAAATATATCTGTTAAAATGAGATGACAGTGTCATTTTCATTTTTGTGCAATTTAGACGAGTTTATTCACCGCGCCCTGTATATATATATTTGTATATATATATGCATATATATATGTAGAATTAGCAGGAATTGTGTATTCAACAATAGTTGCATTAGAAAGGAAGTAGTATATCAATGTGTAGTAAGTACGCAATCTGGTAATAAGATATGTAGGAGCAACCCAGAATAATATGAAACACAGACTTAATTACCATAGATACACCTTTAGAAACAGAAATAGGAGAAATTCAACAGGATTGAGCAACTACATATGGGAACTTAAGAATAGGAGAATTGAGTATAATCTACATTGGAAGATTTTAACCACAGCACACACACGCATACATACACAGAGAGAGAGAGAGAGAGAGAGAGACTTATAAAGTGGCACCTATTTTAGAAATGTCCCAAACGAGTCGTTATTGAAACATTCTGTTGATATGAAATTTGGAATTATTAACTTCATAAACAATTATCTTGAGTTTCGCAAGAATGATAATTTGACAACTTTTCAAACAGTAGTTTTCTGGCAAATTTTGAAGTCTACTTTGAATGAAGAAAATGTGCCAAATGTTTTATGTATGACTTGGCTTTGCTTTTGTTATTGTTGTTGAATATTAGGTCAGCTCTGAAAGGGAAAACATATAATCATCCTGACTTTGTTTTGACACATGGTGAATCGAAGAGTACATTATTCAATGCATTTGTCCACTTGTTTTTTAAGAGAGTAGGATGTGATTTAAGTAAGATTTGGTTGTTATGTTAAACAACAGATATAGTGTTTGTACAGAGGTTGTCTCATTGATTTCAAAGGTTTAGGTTGTTAAATAAGGTTAAGAATGTTGGTGATTGTTGTTTAACCCTACTCAACTCAGACTGAGAAAACCTACATTCAAAGACGTTCCAGTCATGAACATCCAATCATTTCTAGATTATAATGTATTTAAAACTACATTATCGGGTGTGTCTTTCCTTTTTTATTATTGATGGAATTATTATGGCTTAGCAGCATTTCCTCTGGTTCTTTACATTCTGAGTTCAAATTCTACAGCAGTCAATTTTAGCCCTTTAGCAATCACATTATTCTTTCAAATGTAGTGCTTATTTATTCATATTATTTTGAATTAGCTTTGAGATTTTGATGAGATAATTTTAAATTTTAGAATGATATTGTAGGGTTGGTGTGAGAAGCCAGATCTGGCCAGTTTGAACATACAACATGTAGAATATTTCGGCTGGATATGGCCAGCTTAAATAATAAAATAAGTACCAATCAAAACACTGAAGTTCATGCAATCATCTTATCCTCTCCCACTAAAGTTGCTAGCTTTGTGCCAAAACTTGAAATCATTATAAGGTTTTATTTGAGAGAAACTTTGCTATATATTTCTAACATAACAAACAACTGCATAAAGTCTTCCAGAGTGACAGTTATTTAAGTTGAAATCTTTCTTTGTAACTCATTAGACAGAAGTAATATTATTAGTGCCACAAATAGAAGAGTATAATATTCTAGATAGTCTCCCAGATTAAAGAGCTTTCTTTATAAGTAAATAGAATATGTTAGTATTTTGATGATTGAATTTTACTGAAGGAGGAAGATTGAAATGGATGAACACGAGGATTTTTTGGGATGTTTGACCTAAAATGGTATGGACAAAGGGAAGTCAGAAATAGGAGTAAAAAAAACGGAAACAGATGAAAGAAAATCAGAAGAGAATTCTCATAAAAATGGGCAAGAGGAAAGAGAATGCAACAGGCACAATGGGGGAGAGAATGTACATTGAAAAAGGCCAAACCATACCCATTTGACAGTCACCTAAATAGAAAACAATGAAAAAATAAATTATGTAATTATTGATTTTTAACATAAGTACATGGCTGTACACTTTGAATGGGGTGTATAGTCAATTATATTGACTGCAGCAACTGACAAGTATTTTATTTTATTGACCATGGTACAATGGAAAACAAAATCACCTCTGGTGGGATTTCAACCCAGAATGTAATGGACTGGACTAAATTATTGACACAAACATATTTTTTTGAATAAATGATTTACAAATACTGATCAAGACTTCCATGCTATTTAACATTAGCAAGTTTGTTAGACAAAGCTGTCAGCACTTAACAGCTATTTAAATATAAAATAACACAATAAGAAATATTAATAGAAAAATGTCTGATCTATTTCTTCTATACCTGATTTATTCACAATGTGATTTAAGAAGAGTGCTGCTCTTCATGGCGTAGAGTATAATTTGTTAGAACGTCTACTAACAATCATAACCTCTAGCTACATGGCAACAGACAACATTGAAGACTAAATTATGAAACAATATCTTTCTTTCTTTTTTCCTTTTTTTTAGAAAATTACCATGTTGCTGCTCAGATGGTTTCCATAAAAATATTGAGTCTGTCTGTAAATTAAGTTAACAAAGTTATGACATAATATAAAGAAATTATGCAATAAAAGTGTTAGACATTTCTCTTAAAATTCTAACACAGCTATTATATTTTGCACTACTGCAGAAAAGTATTTGAAAAATTCATGCAGATTACACCCTACACTTATCTCTGATATCACTCTCATCTTCAACTGCTTCTATTTGTCCACTAAGTGGTGGGAATATAATAATTTGTAGGGAAAGGAATATTCTTAAACTGATAACTTGCAACAAAAATATAATAGAAGACTGAGTCAAATGTTATTGGTAGACTTGTATACAATTAGTTTGATTACTTTATTTAATTAGTTGTTTGTTTGATTAATTTCTAAGGAAGAACTGACCATAATAATTAACTTAGAAGATTAATGCTTTCTCAGAGATTTTAATCATTTCAGATAATATAAATGATGTGAGAAATGTTGAAATTAAACAGATCAAGGTTTATAATTCCTTTTATATTACACTTTCTAGCAAATAGTAAGTTAACTTGTATGCTCTCTTTCTTAGAAAGTAAATCAATTAGATAACAGCAACAAGAATCAAAAATGCTGTTAAATGTCTTGTTAATAAACTTGTTTTTCTTCAGGAAGAGGTTCTATGTAGTTGCTTGATCTGCTAAGACAATCATAAATAAAATCTAGACAATTTCAAAAATTATATATGTGGATTTTTGACTGAGATCAGTCCTTTTGACTGTGAAATAGAGATAATAAATATTTTCTAATAAATAGACTATACTAAGCTGAGAAATATACCTCATATAAAAGCAATGACCTGGACAAGGCATTAAACTACATTCAGTGATAAGGCTCCAACCATGAAACAATTATGAGGAATATGGAGTTATCTGTTAGTCACCACTACTCCCAGGTCTACTCTGGCTCAGAGTAGCAGTACCTATCAAGAGCCCCATTCATGGGTCAAATAGCAGAAGATAAGTCCTATGACTTAGGCATACAGGACCCAGAGAAGAACTGGGTCCTAGACATGTGTCATGCAAGCTCACTAGAGTGTGAACTTGCCCTGATATTATATATATATATATATATATATATGTGTGTGTGTGTGTGTGTGTATCACTTCCATGCCTAAAGGTTAAATAGACCTTGTGCCTCAAGGGAAAGCTCAAGAGGAGAGAATTCTAACAGAGTAAACTGTTAATAAACTGGTAGAAAGCATCAGGAAACCATTAACTGTATCTTTCTCAAGAAAATTCATGTATCATCAGACTTTATATAATACAGACAACTGGAATACATGCAAAGTTGAGTGTGGGATAGGAAGATACAGAGGTCCATGATTGTTGATGTCTGTATATATGGCACATGAAGATACATATATACATATATAAAATATTTTATGATTATATACATAATTATAACAAGGGGTCAGCTTTATTTCTCACCACGCACCGTAAGAAATAGATGCTAAAGTCCTTTTTACTGCCTTAAAATCTCCGAGAATAAAACACTTTATTATAGGCAGGCAAAAGAAAAATAATGAATTAATAAGGCTAATTAACTACGGACGCGTTTTACTTACTGTTACTCTTCAGCATAGTATTTCGTATAAGTTCACGAGTATTTCAAAATATGCATGCGATCAGCGTCATCGTATGTCCAATATCTATCCACACTCGTAAAAATATACTGTCGACTATGATTCATATCTTTCTTTTATACCCACGTGTGTGTTAAGATCTAGACCACAGTATAAAAGAAAGATATGAATTGGCAGTATACGATGATGCTGATTGCATGCATATTTTGAAATACTCATGAACTTATATGAAATACTATGCTGAAGAGTAACAGTAAGTAAAATTATTTTTTATTTTTAGTTCAAAACGCATCCATAGTTAATTAGCCTTATTGATTCATTATTTTTCTTTTGCTTGCCTGCAATAAAGTGTGTTATTCTTGGAGATTTTAAGGTAGTAAAAAAAACTTTAGCATCTATTTCTTATGGTACATGGTGAGGCATAAAGCCAACCTCTTGTTATAATTATGTATATAATTATAAAATATTTTGTAAAATTTACCTATAAAGTCTTTATTTCTGCACTGGCTTCCAAGTAAAATTATTATTGATTTTACCCTTCATTATTAAAAAATGATATTTGAATATATATATATAAGTATATATATATAGTTCAAAAACACAATAACAAAAAAACAACAAAGTGAGGACGTGATATGGATAGTATTATTGGACGCTCAGGAAAGGAAAGAGAGAGTGTATGTATATATATATATATATATATTTTCATTCTTTTATTCTTTTACTTGTTTCAGTCATTTGACTGCAACCATGCTAGAGCACCACATTTAGTTGAACAAATCGACCCCAGAACTTATTCTATGCAAGCCTAGTACTTATCCTATCAGTCTCTTTTAACGAACCACTAAATTATGGGTAAAAATACAAACATCAGTTGTCAAGTGATGGTGGGGGAACAAACACAGACACAAAAATACATACATACATGCATACATATATATATATATATATATATATATATATATATATATATATATATATATATATGTGGGGTGGGTGCGCTGAAAGTGTAGCTGCTAGAATAAGAATAGCCTGGGCAAAGTTTAGAGAGCTCTTACCCCTGCTGGCGACAAAGGGACTCTCACTCAGAGTAAAAGGCAGACTGTATGACGCATGCATACGAACAACCATGCTACATGGCAGTGAAACATGGGCTGTAACTGCTGAGGACATACGTAAGCTCGCAAGGAATGAAGCCAGTATGCTCCGTTGGATGTGTAATGTCAATGTGAATACCCGTCAGAGTGTAAGTATCTTGAGAGAAAAGCTGAACATTAGAAGCATCAGTTGTGGCGTGCAAGAGAGACGATTGCGCTGGTATGGACATGTGGTGAGAATGGAGGAGGATAGCTGCGTGAAAAAGTGCCACACCCTAACAGTTGAGGGAACCCGTGGAAGAGGTAGGCCCAGGAAGACCTGGGCTGAGGTGGTGAGGCAAGACCTTCGTACATTGGGCCTCACCGAGGCGATGACTACGGACCGAGACCTTTGGAAATGGGCTGTGCGTGAGAAGACCCGGCAAGCCAAGTAAGATCGTTGCCAGTGCCCCTGGACTGGTTCTTGTGCGGGTGGCACATGAGATGCACCATTTTGAGCGTGGCCGTTGCCAGTACCGCCTGACTGGCTCCTGTAGGATTTTCGAGCGAGATCGTTGCCAGTGCCCCTGGACTGGCTTGTGCGGGTGGCACATAAAAGACACCATTTCGAGCGTGGCCGTTTTCGTGCGGGTGACACGTAAAAGCACCCACTACACTCTCTGAGTGGTTGGCGTTAGGAAGGGCATCCAGCTGTAGAAACTCTGCCAAATCAGACTGGAGCCTGGTGTTGCCATCCGGTTTCACCAGTCCTCAGTCAAATCGTCCAACCCATGCTAGCATGGAAAGCGGACGTTAAACGATGATGATGATGATGATGTGTGTGTGTGTGTGTGTGTGTAAATATATAAAAACAAAAGGATAAAGAGAGCAAAGGTAAGGTTGAAGAATTTTATGGATAGAGTCTTACAGCTGTTTCTGGGAAGATCCAGTACTTCCCTTCATCGGAGACAGAAAAAATAAAGTAATCTATTATTATACCCATGGGCGGATATATTTAGTATGAAGTGGTAAAGAGTGTGATGTGCTGAAAAAAGAGAGAACAGTACTTGAAGAGTAGTTTCATTCTAGTGGTAAATATTCGTGTAGAAATTCGTGCAGATTAATCCTTGTGTGAATAATCCGGAAATTTATGTTGGAACGAAAATTGATATAGCTTAGGTGGCAGAGGTATATATATTCCATCTTGCAATAGATTTTTGCTTGTTTACTTGAAGGATGTCCAAGCCAAGTGAAAAGTTAGCGGTAATTAGGTCAAGTCAAGACGATAGAATTTGGAAGGGGATAGAGAAGATATAGAGGCGGAGGATGGTAGCGATATATTTATGGTCAGTTGGTCTTAACAGGGTAAAGGGGGATAGCTTATAGAGTGGAGGAGGAATAGGGGGATGAGGTTAAAAGGTCGAGTGAGTAGGAAAGAATGCGTGTGTGTAGTATAAAGGTGGTGGGGTATGAGTGATAAACGAAGGACAGAGATAAAGGAGAGGGATGGGTGGGAAAGGTAGTTAGTAGTATATTTTTGGATGCTGCCAAGCCTATTTATAGACGGTGGAAAGGGATAGAAAGAGGTGACGTAGTCTGTTTGTGTAGGTAGTGTTCTTGTTAAATTGAGAATATGAGAATTAGATTTGGTGGTATATGTGTGGTGAAATGATCGAAAGGAAATAATCCTATTTCAAAAAGATGGTGAAAGATGGATGTTTTTGCCAGGTTGAATATGTTGCCTATGGGGGGTTGTATTATTATGTTGCGTGATCATTTGCGCAATTTTGCTTGTGATAGAACCTGAATGTGTGGAAAGAGCGGTGGTTGCAGTTGCTAAACGCTTCATTATATCGATTAAGTAAAGTGGGAGAATTGTATTTTAAAATATGGAACGCCTCCGTTAGGCAAAGCTTGCAATTGGAGCGCTGGCCCTGATATGGAGTTCCAGAGTCTAGGATAGACCATTTTAAGGTGTATTGGGTATTTTTGTTTTTGAGGTGATGAATATGATTGGCTAATGTTGTAGATTTACTGTGTTTGTCGTATCTAAAAGAGTGCATGTGGGCTGCGTAGCGATGTTTAAAGTTAATAGTTGCACTAATGTACGTTACAGTAGAGTTATGTAATAGATTTTTGACGGTGCATTTATATATTACATTGTATCTTACGCAATGTGTTTGAAGCGGGCAGATAGTCCCGGAGCGACAGTTACAAGTGTAGGAGGCTAGAAGGTTGCGTATGTTTGTGGTTGAGTTATTATTATTGGAGGATATGTTATTAGGGGATGTGTAGGAATCTAGATTAGTGGAATTATTGTTATGGCTATTAGTTCTATCAGTGTTATTATTGGTATTGCTATTATCTAGAATATTAATGGGTTGGGATCCATTGTGGTTTTGTTCCAGTATATGAGCGTTATTGTTAGAAGAACGTATATTGATGTCCGTGTTGGGTGTATGTGTGGGTCGGGTACTTAATCGATATAATGAAGCGTTTAGCAACTGCAACCACCGCTCTTTCCACACATTCAGGTTCTATCACAAGCAAAATTGCGCAAATGATCACGCAACATAATAATACAACCCCCCATAGGCAACATATTCAACCTGGCAAAAACATCCATCTTTCACCATCTTTTTGAAATAGGATTATTTCCTTTCGATCATTTCACCACACATATACCACCAAATCTAATTCTCATATTCTCAATTTAACAAGAACACTACCTACACAAACAGACTACGTCACCTCTTTCTATCCCTTTCCACCGTCTATAAATAAGCTTGGCAGCATCCAAAAATATGATACTACTAACTACCTTTCCCACCCATCCCTCTCCTTTATCTCTGTCCTTCGTTTATCACTCATACCCCCACCACCTATATACTACACACACGCATTCTTTCCTACTCACTCGACCTTTTAACCTCATCCTCCTATTCCTCCTTCACTCTATAAGCTCTCCCCCTTTACCCTGTTAAGACCAACTGACCATAAATATATCGCTACCATCCTCCGCCTCTATATCTTCTCTATCCCCTTCCAAATTCTATCATCTTGACTTGACCTAATTACCGCTAACTTTTCACTTGGCTTGGACATCCTTCAAGTAAACAAGCAAAAATCTATTGCAAGATGGAATATATATACCTCTGCCACCTAAGCTATATCAACTTTCGTTCCAACATAAATTTCAGAATTATTCACACAAGGATTAATCTGCACGAATTTCTACACGGATATTTACCACTGGAATAAAACTATTCTTCAAGTACTGTTCTCTCTTTTTTCAGCACATCACACTCTTTACCACTTCATACTAAATATATCCGCCTATGGATATAATAATAGATTACTTTATTTTTTCTGTCTCCGATGGAGGGAAGTACTGGATCTTCCCAGAAACAGCTGTAAGACTCTATCCATAAAATTCTTCAACCTTATCTTTGCTCTCTTTATCCTTTTGTTTTTATATATTTACATATACACACGCTAATACACGACTTATAATACACAATCCTGTTCATACAACGATTAGGGCAAACTAATCGGTATACAGCACTTACTCGGTATTACCTGTATCCTCCGGGGTTTGGTTAAATCCAATACCCTCCTCAACCATATATATATATATATATATATATATATATATATATATATATATATATATACATATACATACGACAGGCTTCTTTCAGTTTCCATCTGCCAAATTCACTCACAAGGCTTTGGTTGGCTTAAGGCTATAGTAGAAGACACTTGCCCAAAGTGCCATGCAGTAGGGTTAGGGGGAGGAGTGGCTGCGTGGTAAGAACCTTGCTTCCCAACCACATGGTTCCAGGTTCAGTCCCACTGCATGGCAGTTTGGACAAGTGTCTTCTCCTATAGCCTCAGGTCGATCAAAGCCTTATGAGTGGATTTGGTAGATGGAAAATGAAAGAAGCCTGTCATATATATATATATATATATATATATATATATATATATATATATATACATACATATATATATATATACATACATACATACATATATATAAATATATGTATACATATATATGTATGTATGTATGTGTTTGTTGTCTGTATTAATTTTGTAAAGTTGTGGCCTTCAACGTTTTTGACTTCATAATCAAACAAAAAATTAGAGAAACAAATATTGAAAATTAAAAACATAACTTTATAGCTATAGGTGTGTGATTAAGAAGTTCACTCTGGAACTATGAGATTATGGATTCAATCACACCCTGTGGATTCTGTCAGCTGGTGTCCTGTACAACAGGTGTCATTGATCAATATCATGTGAGTGCAATTGGAAGGCAGAAAAAGCCCATTGTGTGTATGTGTTTATATACATATATCATGGACTCTCCCATTGTTAGATGACATGAATGTTCAGCAATTTCTTGCCAAACAACCGCACAGATGATTTGTTTTTAAATTAAATTGACATTAATTGTACAGGTGCACTGTGTCAGATGATTAAGTGATCACAGAGCAACGTGAAATGAAGTGCTTTGCTCAAGAACACAATGCAACACCCAGTCTGAGAATTGAAAACCATGATCTTGCAATTGGGTGTAACATCCTAACCACCTAAGCTATGCATCTTCACACACACAAACACACACACACACAAACACATATATATTGGGTCATCCCATAAATAATGCAGATTTTTACACTTCTTTTATTTTTCAAAATTAAGGCAAAGTTCTTTTTCAATCTAAACATACTCTTCTTCATTTTCTACTATGCTCATCCCTCCATCTGGTAGACTTATAAGGCTCCTCTTCCAAAATTCACTTATCTGTGACAAAAAATACTCCTCCACAACTGTTCTGACCTCTTCTACACAATTAATATTTTTTCTGTCCAAATGATTTAGAAGACTGCAGAATAAATGATAATCAGATGGGGCAATGCCCAGTGAATATTGTGGGAGAGGGGCATTGTTTCCCATTCAAACTGCTCCAGCTTTTGGAATGTCATCCTTGGTGCATGTGGGTGAGCATCTCTCTGTCTCCGTCTGTCTGTCTGTCTGTCATTATATGTATACATATACATGCACACACACGCGCATGTGTGTGTGTGTCTGTGTGTGAGTGAATTTGTATTTCCCCTTGAGAACAAAAGACTCATTCAAACAGTGTCATTTGTTTCCAGTTCAGGAATATTACCTTGCTTGGAAACAGGTTAGCATTAGTATCAGTAAGGATATTTTGCTGTAGAAAACCTCACCCCAATGTAGTTTTGTTGGACCCCTGCAAATATTGAAAGGTAGATGTTAAAGCAACGAGGATGATAAATTCATAAGTAAAGTTAAAAATTTAGAAAAAAACCCCAAAAATTGTTGCTTACTTTGTTTCCTTTATCATACTTGCATTAAAAATATTATAAATAACACATTTTCCAAAATTCTAAAGCATTAATATTGAATTTTCTGAAATCCAAAATTATATTTTAAAAATCTGGTTTACACCTGGACACACCTTGTAGAGTGACATTTTAAAACTGCTGATATTAAGTCTCAAGTTAGAGTGTAGATATGAGTTGGAGAAGGTGTAGCTTTAATTTATACCAGGACATGGAATTACAACTACTATATTTCAGGTATATAGTTACATATTAGCCAAGTCAATCAAGTATTAAACCAAAAGATCAATAGTTCTACTCTTATTACCAGCACAATTTTTTTATCCCCCTAAACTTGAAGATTACCTATAATTTCTGTACATCACCTCCAAACCTTCCAATATATATATATATATATATTATATACACACACACACACACACACATACATACATACATACATACATACATATATATATATATATATATATATATATATATATATATATATATATATATATATATATATATATATATATATAGGAAATCATTGATAAATAATATATCATAGTTATCTTATTATTTTAGTTCTGTAACCACCGGTATTCTCAATTCGACTTCTTTTTATTTTATGACCTAACCAAATTACTCATATGGTTATTATATATTTAATCCACGACGGCATTAACCATCTCTCCGTATCTAGGAATCTACCGCTAAGTATTATAACTATTCTAATTCTACCACTAAGTTTTAGTCGGTCGAAAGGGGGACAGCATGTAACATAAATTGATATATCATCATTTTCTTGCTTTCTCCTTTTTCTTCTTTTTCTTATCGTTTTCTTTACTTATCCACTCTGATGAAGTTCCACTATTCAAATTGATATAATTAAATACGATGATAATCATTATTATTATTGTGGTAATAGCGCCAGCAGAAACAACTGTCAGATGAGATTTTGTCTTTTTATAATAAATAATGACAATTGATTGACTTCAATTATCAATTATCAATCATATCTCCATTGTTTGTTTTCCTTAAATATAGATAAACTTCGGTTTATTCTTGTCATTATGAGCATTAATACTAATACTAATCACATAGGTAATATACCAGCTGATTCATTGCATACAAGCATCCTTAGACTGTTGCTACAACTGCTAACTTACTACTTAACTCATACACACACACACACACACATATAATCCAAAAACGGAATAAGAACGTAACAAATGACAATAAAAACATACGGACAGATAGACGATACAAAGACAGACAGGGAAAACCCAGGACGGATCATTCATGGCCCTTTGTTCATCAGTCAAGCTTCCAATTATCATTACAGTTTTGGGTTGTTACACTTGAGACTGTTCAAAATTAGTAGGCCCCAAAAATCTAAGCATTAAATTTTTGGAAGAAAGCAAGCGAATGTGTACGACAACACAAACAAGAAAAAAAACGAGAAAATGGAGAAAATGTTATACGATTACAAATACAATCAAGACAAAAACAAGTGCCTTTCGACTAATAAGGACAAGTTAAGTTAAGCTGGCGTTCCTGGGTTTTCCCTGTCCGTCTTTGTATCGTCTATCTGTCCGTATGTTTTTATTGTCGTCCGTTACATTCTTATTCCGTTTTTTTGGATTTATATATACATAAAGCATCGTATGTACACCTTTTGCGTATGTACACGGTTTCGCTATGGAATGGTGAAACTACTTTTTCATTTTCTGAAAAAGCAATGTTTTGGACTTACGCCACTTTTGCATAATAACAACAATATATGCATATGTTTTATTCAATTAAAACAATCAAAATAATCTCAGATTTTGGAATAATAGCTTTTTCACTTCTTTGAAAATTTTTATTATCATCATAATTATCATCATCATCATCATCATCATCATCAAACCATGAGAAAAGAAGACTGGTTCTAAAATTTCATCTCTCTTACATTTTGTATAGAAAATTTCCCAGTCATTAAGTAGTTGTCATGGTCATGACTGCAATTCCTGTTTGATATGAACATTCACATGTTGACATTTTCCTATTATAGGAATAGTTATGTTTTGTACAAACACACAACAAATAGCTGGTCTGGTTTTATATATGAGCTGCTTCTGTATGAAATTCACTAAAGCTATATACTTGTACATAGTGGAAATTGCACATGCATTCAGGAATTCAGAATTTTTTGGCGTTGTCATGAAATTTGTTGTGTCTTCAATTCTGTTGTGTCTATCATCAGCTTTGTCATATTTATCATCACTTTTGGAATCATTTATGCCAATTTTTCATCAATTTTGTTATATTATGTTTGTCATTATTTTGCCGTATTTCTCGTGTTTATCAATTTTATCATGTTTGTTAAAACGATTTTGACATGTCATCAATTTTGTCATGTTCGTTGCCATTTTTGTCAAGTAGTCATCAATTCTGACATATGTTGAGTTTCTTATTCAAGCATGTTTGTTATCATTTTTGACACATTTATCATAAAATTTGTCATGCTTATCATGTGGCTTGCATCACGGCCATGTGAAATGAAACGTTGTGTTATTTATACAGCAGTAAGTGCTTAATGTTGCAGTAGGTAGAATATACACATTGGGGCCCCACTATAAAAATTTCATGACTGTGTGGATCACTTTGCAGCCATATGGCTTTTGGGTTCAATCCTACAGACATCTCCAATAACCCTGGGCAGCCAATGCCTAGTAAGTGAATTCAGTAGGCAGAAACTATGTGGAAACCCATCACGTGTGTGTGTGTCTTTGCATTTGTGTTTGCTCCCACCTCACTGCTTCACAACTCTTGTTGGTTTATGTCTCTGTAACTTAACAGTTCAGCAAAAAAGACTGATAGAATAAGTGTCAGGCTTATAATTCCTGGGGTCAATTTCTTTAACGAAAACCCTTAAAACAGTGCCTTAGTATGGCTACAGTCCAATGACTGAAGCGAGTAAAAGAAAAGAAGCTAAAGTAAATCTATTTATGTCACCACACTTCTCATCAGACACATTATTTTACATGCCTTTTCTTTATTGGCATGGGCTCGATGGTTCAACAGAATCAGGGTGGAGGGTCATATTTTGCATTAATGGTTCACTTTACAGCATGTACTGAGTTCATTTTTGTGGCATCAACACAGAGATTACCTAGCCCTCAGCAAGACTAAAGAGTCTTCTCAAATTCTGAGTTGTCACTGGTCAGTTCAATCTATCGACCATTTATGGAGTGAACAGAGTACGTCATTCATCACACCAACACTAGTATGGTTGCTGATGGTATTGACAAAGCTTGTTTCCTCAAAATTACTACCCTTGTGCCAATTTCTGAAACTATTTTAAGGCAGCAAGCTGGCAGAATTGTTAGGGTATTGGAAAAATTATCAGTGATATTTCTTTTGGCTTTTTACATTCTAAGTTCAAATTCCACGGAGGTAAATTTTGCCTTTCATCCCTCCAGAGTCAACAAAATAAAGTCCAGTCAACTACTGGCATTCATGTCATCAACTAACCTCCTCTTCAAATTTTGCTGGCCTTACGCTAAGTCAGAAGCCATTATTGTTGTTGTTATTAGTAGTAGTAGTAGTAGTATAGATTGACAGAATCGTTAGAGTATCTGAGAAAATGTTTTGCAGCATGTGAGAATCATTAGTGAGAGAGAGAGGAACAAAATGGCCAGTGGTATTTGGTTCAGTTTTTTACATTCTGAGTTTTCAATTGCACTGAGGTCAACTTTGCTTTTAACTCTTCTGGGGGTTCATTAAATAAAGTACATGCTACTGATACTTTCTTTTATGTAAGAAACAAAAATGGTGGTGGATTAGCAGAATCATTTGAATGTCAGAAAAAAGTATCTTGCTGTATTTGTTCTGACTCTGTACATTCTGAGTACAAATCAAACTTGTCTTTCAGCCCTTGAGGCTTGATAAAATATTGGGTTAGCTAGAAAGTAATTTTGGTTTTTTAGTGTGAAATAAAAGTCATTTTTTCATACAAAGAATGAACTTTAATCTATTATATATTTTCCATTTTGTTCGATGACATTTTGCCATCTTTCTGACAACTTCATGATTCTGCGCTCATAGAACTTCTGGTCCTTATCAGCCAAAAACTGAAGCAAGTGCGGTTTCAGGTCATCATCATTATTGAAAGTATTACCATTCAAAGAATTTTGCAAACTTCGAAATAAATGGTAATCTGATGGTGTAAAGTCAGGGCTATATGGTGAATGTGACACCACTTCCCAACCAGCTCCAATAATATTTCTCGAGTTAGCAAAGAGGTGTGTGGTCTTGCGTTGTCATGTTGAAACACGATTCCTTTACGTTTTGCCAATTCTGGCCGTTTGTCTTTGACTGCTTCCTCTAGTTTCATTAGTTGTTGACAGTAAACATCTGAATTGATTGTTTGGCTCTTTGGAAGCAGCTCAAAATACACAATACCTTTGTAATCCCACATTTTTTTGATGACCTTTGTTTGATGCAATTTAGCTTTCGATGTGATTTGCAGCTGGTTCATTACACTTGGACCATGACTGTTTTCGATTGATGCTATAGTAGACAATCCATTTTTCATCACCAATGATGATTCATTTTAAAAAAGGTCGATTTCATTGCATTTGAGATGCATATCGCAAATAGTGATTCATTGTGTTAAGTGAACGTCTTTCAATTTATGTGGAGCCCAAATATCAAGCTTGTTAACGAGTCCAAGACATTTTGAGTGATTTTCAACTGTTGTGTGTGATATATTTAACCTCTCTGCAATCTCTCACACAGTTATATGACAATCAGCTTCAATTATGGCGTTGATTCGGTCATCAACTTCAGTAGGTCGACCAGAACGTTAATCATCTTTGAGTGAAAAATTTCCAGAACTTATTTTTTTTACCATTTCTGATATGTGCGTTCTGTTAAGCAATCAACACCATAAACTTCGCATATCTCTTTGTGAGCCACAGCAACTTTCTTGCCTTTATGGAAATACAAAAGCAAAATATAGCGAAAATGTTCGCTTTTGCACTCCATGTTAAAATTAATACTGAACTAACAGTTGTAAACAAAATTACACACAATTTGCTTCTAAGTAAGCTAAACATAACAGCAATCAAATGTCAAAAAATAAAACATAACATTGATAAAATTCATTAAAAAAGACGTAACTCTATTTGGGAAAAAAGAAATTACTTTTTTGCCAACCCAATAACATACCAGTTAAGTAGTGATGTTGATGTAATTAAGGTGCAGGCATGGTTGTGTGGTAAGAAGTTTGCTTCCCATCTACATGGTTCCAGATTCAGTCCCACTGAAAGAAGCCCATCATGTGTGTGCATGTGTGTGTGTGTATTTGTCCCCCATTATTGTTTGACAGCCGGTGTTGACATGTTTACATCTTTTCAGGGTCAATAAAATAAGTGCCAGTTGAACACCAGGGTCAGTGTAATTGACTGCCTCTCTCAGAGTTTCAGGCCTTGTACCTATAGTAGAAAGGATTATCATTATTATGGTGGTGAGTGAATAGAATCAGTAGTGTTTCATAGAAAATGCTTACTAGTATTTCTTCCAAATTTTTACGTTCTTAGTTCAAATTCTACTAAGGTCAACTTTGCCTTTCATCCTTTCAGGATCAATAGAATAGGACCAGCTGAGCACTGAGGACAATGTAATCAACTTACCCATCCCACTAAATTGCTGGCCTTGTGCCAAAATTAGTAAGAATAATCATTATTATTAGTAATTTGGTTTACATTGATTTTTCCATCTTAGTAAGGTTGAAAAGATGATTTCAACAAATAGGACAGTTGTAAACTGTTGAAGTTGTTGCTTTCATGAACAGATGTTTTAGTTTTCACTAACTTGTAACTGCAAAGTAAAATTATAGATTTTTTATTGTTGCTGCTGCTGTTGTTGGTGTTAAGCTCCAGTAAGCAGACCTGTAATATGTAGGCAGTTGATTGGTTGAACAACTAAGTGAAATTTCCAGACAATTGTTTCTGTGCCAACTTTTCATCATTCAACTAATATTCCACATATGACCATCTTGTTTAGATTTTTTAATATTTTATGTATATATTTTTTTTATTTTGATTTTTAAAAAATATTTTATGTAGGATTTATTAGTCTTTGGCTTAAGACCTAGTGTGGATTCTTGTAGTAGAGTTAATGAGCTTCACTAAAGGTACCCAAGCTCCAGGTGATGGTGTTAAACTGGTCAATGAATTAGATCTAATTTCTGGAAGTAAAAATATTTCATTCAATGAAGAAGAGAAGAATACCTCCTACCATAACATGCATGAAAAAAATCAAAGTAAAACAGTTTGTAAAATAAATGCTTTTAGTGAAATAAGGGTCAATATTAACAATTCTTTGTGATACTGAATCAAATTGTTCTTTTATGTGTGTTCTAATTTTTTACTTTTTTTCTCTAATATTTAAAAATCACATTTAAAGATACTAAAATAGGAATGTATAAGTAAATTGTGAAAGAAATGAAACTAAAAAATACTGGAAGTTATGACTTGGACTTCCCTGTCATAGAAGAGAAAGGGGAGTAAAATAGATACTTTGTTATTGCATTGAGAATGAGGACATGTCTACAGACACCTGCGTTTATAATATCTGCAATTTATGTATAACATGTTGCAGATATTGCAACTGAAATACACTCCTTAAATAAATATGATAGGAAAAGTTTATTCCATATCTTGCATCTTGATACAAGTTAGCAAACCCAGTTGCCTGTGACTGTGTCATAATCTTGTCAGATTAGCAAAGTTGGCTCAACCACTTGATAGAAAGAAGAGAACTGTCATCACAGAACATTTATTTGCACAATACAAGCTCATTCATTCTTTGAAAGAAACTGTCTTGGTGCACTGTTAATTATAAGCAGGCAAGTCTTCAAATTAAAATTGAATAAGAATACACAGGGAGGATTACCCACATGAATACATGTGAAGGACTAAGCTCAGTGATTATGAACTGATATCCTTGAATTTAATTTGTTCTATAAATGTAATGTTATACTTGAATTTAAATATTGGTATTTTTCATCATCATCATCATCATCATCGTTTAACGTCCGCTTTCCATGCTAGCATGGGTTGGACGATTTGACTGAGGACTGGTGAAACCGGATGGCAACACCAGGCTCCAGTCTGATTTGGCAGAGTTTCTACAGCTGGATGCCCTTCCTAACGCCAACCACTCAGAGAGTGTAGTGGGTGCTTTTACGTGTCACCCGCACGAAAACGGCCACGCTCGAAATGGTGTCTTTTATGTGCCACCCGCACAAGCCAGTCCAGGGGCACTGGCAACGATCTCGCTCGAAAATCCTACAGGAGCCAGTCAGGCGGTACTGGCAACGGCCACGCTCAAAATGGTGCATCTCATGTGCCACCCGCACAAGAACCAGTCCAGGGGCACTGGCAACGATCTTACTTGGCTTGCCGGGTCTTCTCACGCACAGCCCATTTCCAAAGGTCTCGGTCCGTAGTCATCGCCTCGGTGAGGCCCAATGTACGAAGGTCTTGCCTCACCACCTCAGCCCAGGTCTTCCTGGGCCTACCTCTTCCACGGGTTCCCTCAACTGTTAGGGTGTGGCACTTTTTCACGCAGCTATCCTCCTCCATTCTCACCACATGTCCATACCAGCGCAATCGTCTCTCTTGCACGCCACAACTGATGCTTCTAATGTTCAGCTTTTCTCTCAAGATACTTACACTCTGACGGGTATTCACATTGACATTACACATCCAACGGAGCATACTGGCTTCATTCCTTGCGAGCTTACGTATGTCCTCAGCAGTTACAGCCCATGTTTCACTGCCATGTAGCATGGTTGTTCGTACGCATGCGTCATACAGTCTGCCTTTTACTCTGAGTGAGAGTCCCTTTGTCGCCAGCAGGGGTAAGAGCTCTCTAAACTTTGCCCAGGCTATTCTTATTCTAGCAGCTACACTTTCAGCGCACCCACCCCCACTACTAACTTGGTCGCCCAGATAGCGGAAGCTATCGACTACCTCTAGTTTTTCACCCTGGAATGAGATAGAAGTTGTTTCCTGTTTGTTTGCAGTCTTTATTGCACCTGAACATCTGCCACAAACAAAAACTAACTTGCTAGTTAACCTGCCTTTGATGTTGCTGCACCTCTTATGTGTCCATAGCTTGCACCGGGTACATCTTATAGAGTTACTACCTACTCCTTTTCTACATACTGAGCAGGGCCATCTACCTGAAGGGGTTTGTGTTTTATCTACCTTCCTACTTATTAGGATTTTGGTTTTAGCTAGGTTGACTCTAAGGTCCTTCAATTCTAGACCTTGCTTCCACACCTGAAACTTCTCCTCTAGTTCTGATAGTGACTCCGCAATTAGGGCAAGGTCATCAGCATAGAGGAGCTCCCAGGGGCAACCTGTCTTGAACTCCTCTGTGATTGCCTGGAGGACTATGGTAAATAATAGGGGGCTGAGGACGGAACCTTGGTGGACCCCTACCTCTACCCGGAATTCATTGCTGTACTCATTTCCAACCCTCACCTTACTGGCCGCATCTCTGTACATGGCTCGCACAGCTCTCACTAGCCATTCTTCTATCCCAAGTTTCCTCATTGACCACCAGATAAGGGATCGGGGGACCCTGTCAAAGGCTTTCTCCATGTCAACGAAAGCCAGGTACAGAGGTTTATCCTTGGCTAGGTATTTCTCTTGCAACTGTCTCACTAGAAATAAGGCATCAGTAGTGCTTTTACCTGGCACGAACCCAAACTGCATCTCATCTAAATTGATTCGCTCCCTAATTAGTTGGGCTATGACCCTCTCTGTAACTTTCATAACCTGATCTAACAGCTTGATGCCTCTGTAATTATTTGTATCTAAAGCGTCCCCTTTACCTTTGTAGCAGTTACACATTAAGTAATTTCATGCTTTCCATTTTCCTCTGTTAACTTTCATTTCTTTCCTATTTAACTGTCTTCTCTTCTGATCTTACCCCTTCATTTTGTTTGCATTTCTCCCCCACCCCCACCCATATTTAAAATAAGATTTAACCAAGATTATTTAAATCAAGGAAAAAGAACAGTGTCCATAGCTCTTGCAGAACCCACTTAGTTGGTCATGCCTTTATAAAGACTTACTAAGGCTATGGACACAACCCACATAGCAAGTCTTTATAAGGGCATGTGAGTTCAATGTGGTTGATGTTAAGCGATCATCATAAAAAATAACAAAGCACAAAACTGGAATATTTTTAAAAACTCACATCTAGAAAAAATGCTATTTTGATCCTTAGTAAAGAAAGCTAGATTTTCCATCTAATCCAGTTGATATTATTGTAAGGATTTTTTTGATTACACTGATGCCATAGATTGCAGTTGACAGATTCTTCTTTAACAATAAATAATGAAAACAACAACATCAAAAACGATTTCTAAATTGTTGCAACAAAACTGCTTTCTTCAAGCTCAAAATATTAGCAATAGAAACTAGAACAATGTACAAATGTGACAAACGTTATCAAACAATAACATTCACAGACAATACACACATGATATCGATAAGATACACAAAACTGCAGTCAGACATTTTTTTTATTATTGTTATCCAGTTTTTCAGTTCTAGCTGTTTGTTTATAATGAAACTCTTCAGAAACTGACAGTATCTGGTTCACAAAGTATCAGTAATGACAGTTAGTATCAAAATATTATATTCTATTCAATCATTATATCATTATTCATTATCCTCACAGAAAATGTATTCTGTGAAAACATTTGAGGTTAGGTGTTAAACTTTTAATTTCAGAATAGTTTGTCAAACTTTACTGTGAAAAATCTTCAAGATCTACAGCATAGATTTTTCATTATTTGTGTCTCTAGCTGATGCATACATCATGCAAGAATGAGCCTGATGGTAACATCCCACAGTTTCTCTTGAGTAAAATAATAAGTTTACATTCGTTCTTGATATGATGATAAGTTTGCACTTTCAAAGATCTGTGGAATAAGAAAATCCCTTATTTATAAAAGAGCTATGGATTGGTGAAAGGAAGAGCATCTGGTTATAGAATTCTGCTTCAGATGTATCCCTGTCCATCTCACAAAAACATGGTGGAAGAACATATGTTAAAATGAAAAAAAAACAAATGGAGAAGATTTTGGGATAAGTATAAGAGTACAAATAGGAAGTATGAACATCAGTAACCTTATATGTAAATGGTACTGCTACAGTAACTTTCAACAGAAATTATCTAAAGAACCCTGTGACAACACTAAATGACAAAGGAATGGAAATGGATAGAGAGAAAACAAAATCAATGGTTATTTGCATGAAACAGCAGTCACCAAATGTAAATGTTATAATTAAGGAAAGCCAATTGAACAGACATCAAGGATACACCTATGATATATGCAATCAGAAAATGAGAAATATGAAGTGAAAAAAAAGATTGAGATAGCGTGAATGCTTTCTGCTACACTATGTTCCTTAGGTTTAAGGACAATATTGCTCATCAGGCAGTGTGTAAGATAAATAAATACTTATGTATATACATACAAATATATGACAATTTAGTTAATCAAGATGGCCAAGAATCAGAAGTAGTATTGTGACCAGTGGTGTATAAAAACATCTGACAGTCTAGTTGATACAGTGAAATACATGTGTGTGTGTGTGTGTGTGTATGTGTTGTACATACATACATACATACATTAATTGTGAGACTATGAGGAGAGTTGAAAGTACATCTATATTCCAATTCTACCACCACCACCACCACCAAGATAAATGAATACCAAATACATTCTAGACAATCTTTCCACGAATTTTTGTAAGATGAGTTGAATGCAACTGGTCCATATTTTTTGTTGCTTTTTCCCCTTGATGTTTGTCATGTGTCTTGTATATAAGAAGCTCAAGCAAGCTTAGGCAAGCTACACTTTGTCAGTTCTTCAATGTCTATTGATTCTCTCCAAATAAGCCTTAGTGCTTCTGTTCAACATATTTACTCAGGAGATGCACATGAAGGTTATTTTTAACCAGTTAGAGGTTCTAGTGAAATAGATTCCACTATATTCACTATAAAACTCATGAAGAAATCAATGTCTTGAAGATATTCTTTCATCTCTTATGATAGTTGAGAGGAAGTAAAAAAAAAAAGTATGAGAGAATATGTGTGAGAGGGGGAGTGAAAATGCATGTATAACTGAGACATGAAGAGTGTGATAAAGTTACAGCAATATAAATGGGAGGTGTATGGCAATAAAAAGAAAGAAGATAGATAGTTGGACAAAGAGGTAGATAATAGTATTATGTAAATAGTATAAAACTAGGTAGATAAAGACCTGTGAGGAGATCAACAACTACAGGGAAATAAGAGATAGAGAAACAGAAATGTGAAATAGAAAAACAACAACCAGTAGATCATATTAAGGAAACAACAGGAAAAGAAGGAAAAGAAAACAGGTAGATAGAGCAGCAAGCTAAAAATAAACAAAGATATAAAAGCAGAAAAATAGACAGATAGGCAGACAGACTGACAAAGATAGATAGATAAACACAGATAGACATTGATAAATAGAGAGACAGACACATATGAAAACATATATGACAATGCCATGAATAATGATAGTGAGGGCCAAGAATATTACACTGGACTTAGAAAAATGTAGCAGTCAGAACTCTCCTCTTACAAGTCAGTGTCCCACAATGCATTCAGAGTACCAGTGTTGCTAACAACATTTAGTGCACCTGACTGGTCTGAAAAGGAAATACACTCGAAAGACATTAAAACCCATATGATCTTGACATCAATTACAAACTTTCACAGAAACAATGATATTGACAGGCTCTACTTAAGAAGAGATGAACGAGATAGAATGCTTGAGATCAGTGTAGACAGCCTCTGAATGCCATATAATCTCTCTTGGACAGCACTTGCTAAACAATAGCAGCAAAAATAAATATATAAACCTAGTGCTGAGAAGTGAAGAGAACAATATACTGTGTGTTGGCAGTGAGATCCTCAGGAAGTACTCTTTTCCTGACAATCTCATTCAATCCCAAAATAGCTGAACTGCCATACCTCAAAGAAGACCTGGATGTCAAATACTCAGTATACCAAATAAAGATCATACATGGATATGTTTACCCCCAAAAACTTGAAGGTGACACTAATATTGACATGAAATTCAGCTTTTGTTTGACTTATAACTACCACATTACATCACACTCCAAAAGTTACGCATTAATAATCCAAAAACAGATTACTATAAATTTACTTTAAAAAAGTTAGAGACAGTGATGGCTTTGGTGTCCTAAGGTGCAACCAAAAATATCAATTATGTCATATTTCTGTGAAAGACATTACACATGTGTTCAGTAGCTGCCCAAAAATGTCATCAAGGTACTACCTCCCATTGTGATTTGATATTGTCACTGAAACAATATTCAATGCCTTATGAAAAAGAAGTGACTATCCTGGGATGAACATAGAATATTCCCCTGTTAATAAATACATGCACAAACATCAATACAAGGAATATTGGTAGAACAATCTCATCAAAATTCCACCAGGTGTAAACACAGTGGCAGATCTACAATATTGGGGCTGTAAAGCTTAAAATGTTATGGAGGACCCTTTACAACCAGCAACAGTAGGGTAACATCCAATTAGGGTGAAAGAATTTTCGTGCCCTTGCAAAGAACTCCAGCTTGAGGCCCTAATTGCCCAAATGGTGGAGTCCTTAAAAAGAAGTTTGAAAATGAGACTTCTTTCCACCAGAAACGAGGTGTGGATAATCACTGATATCCTTGTCAATGTGGTTGTTCCATGGTAGATCACTACAAATATTTTCCAGGCTATGCCTTATACTTTTAGAGTTATGGGGGTTGAAAATTAGGGAAGCATTATATACATGCATGATGCATCATTAAGATACATATAAAAATTACAAAATAGTCTTTTTTCTGCTTTTTGTAGCAACAGTTTTGCCATATTACAGCTTCCTTGCAATGTAATTTTCTCGAGACAATATGCATAAGGAACTTAAGCACTCTTCAGTCATGGTAGACCAAAATTTATTCTTAAAGGAAAGCTTTGAGGAACACCTTTCTGCTTCACAGCTTATGTGCAGTGATAATATTAAATTCTTTGCATCTCGCTTACATTCAGACTTTTCTTCTGAGTTTTCAAACATATATTTGAAAGTTTGTAAAATATCTCTATATCCATTTTTAATTGACCAGACTGCTTTATAGTGTGAAGTATGAAGGCCATCTAGTTACACTTAAGCTCTTTAGAGAAAAGGCTAGATTGCCCTGTGTTTTTAAAATCCCCCATCTTTGAGGAGATTGAGAAAAGAAAACATACAGCTGCTGCAAGATGCCAAAATAGTCAACAACTTCAGGTACAGTAGACACTGCCTTTTACCAAACAAGTTTGAGTGAATGGCTTGCACATGGTACATAGTCTGCATACCTATTAATGTTTTTAAGAAGTGCTTGTAGCCCTTTCTCCGAGCCCTTCATCGTAAGACTGACCATGGATAGTGAAGGCTTATGCTCCCCCAGAAATTGTTACTTTGTTGAACAAGGTCGTGGATGAATGTTTTTCTATTGGCAAAAGTGCTAAAAATCTCTCGCAGGGTTTTCCATTATAACAGTATCGAACCACAGTTACCAGCTAGTGTTATGTCAGGTGTAAAGTCAATAATAATTGAGTAGTATTTGATGTCTAGGTTGTTGATCTGATTCACCACTTCATCTTTCACATGTTTTCCCATGATTTGTATCAATTCTTCATACACAGATTTGGATAGGTAAGTAATATTTACTTTTTCATTTTTACATTTCTCTAAATGTTCATGTAAAAATGGGTCAAACTCTGCAATAAGCTCAATGGCCCCTACAAAATTTCCATTGTTCGGGGAGCCCCACTTTTCCTCATGAATTTTAAATGCTAAACCTCTTTCACTTAATGACTTTATAACTGCTACAACTCTTTTTAGTACTTGAAAACAGTACTGCATGTTTTTTTTCAACTGTTCCTCAAGTTGCTGATCCACAGTGTTTTTATTTGACTTTTGAGTTAGCCAGCTCAACATCGCCCTGTTATGTTCCATGCTGTCTTCATGATTTTCTAGAGTTCTGAGGATATTCATCCAATCAGAAAACCTACTTGTTGTAAGTGATATTTGGTATTTAGAAAAGAGTTTGCTCTTTGAGTAAACTAACCAGGATCTCATCACAGTCTGACAATTTTCCAATCTTTTTTTTTTCAAAGTACTTGTTTGAGAAACTTCAATTTACCTGTTTGTAAGTCTTGTTGGATTCAGTATATATTATCTGATTTTTATTTTGAAAAATATACTGATGTCTTGCATTAAACAGTTTTGTATGAAATCATTATCAATTGTTTTGGGCTAGTTTACCAGGTCACTGCATTCTTTGAAATCACTTATTTGCTTCCAGTTTCCTGTTTCTGCTCTCCCTTTTCTCGAAGTTCTTGACCACCATGATCATCATCTGCACCAAAAGTGTCAACAGTAGGTTGCTTATTGCTAAACAGAACACTCATGGTTTGTGCACTGTCACTGACTTCACTGGTGCTTGCCTGGCTTGTTTCAGTTGCAGATGATCACTAACTTTTACTTGACATTGTAAAATAGTTTGATAGTTTTTGATATTTAGAAATTTCGTTAGGCTGCTTTTCCTTGAGTTGGCATTTCTGGTATCTGCTTAAGTACTTTCTTGAAGACATTACTATTCCTCTTGGGGCCTCGACCTCTGTGACAAAAAAATTGGGGTAATAGCCGCAGCGAGACAGAGATTGATCAACATAAAGGTTCACAACTTAATATATACTCTTTTACTCTTTTATTTGTTTCAGTCATTTGACTGCGGCCATGCTGGAGCACCGCCTTTAGCCGAGCAAATCGATCCCGGGACTTATTCTTTGTAAGCCTAGTACTTATTCTATCGGTCTCTTTTGCCAAACCGCTAAGTGACGGGGACATAAACACACCAGCATCGGTTGTCAAGCAATGCTAGGGACACAAACACAGACACACAAACATACACACACACATACATATACATATATACGACAGGCTTCTTTCAGTTTCCGTCTACCAAATCCACTCACAAGGCTTTGGTCTGAACCCGGAACCATGTGGTTGGTAAGAAAGCTACTTACCACACAGCCACTCCTGCGCCTATAGTCATAAATGAAAAATTGTTCATTTTGTACAAGGTAGATATTCAAACAATTTTTAAAGCAGAAAAAATGCTTTGTCACTGAGTAGATTGTAAGTCCAAAATTAGGAGACAAACCCTTCCATTGGTCATTACATAATGGTATGAAAATAAGAATTCTTATCTCTACCGTGCTGATGTAGTAATAGACATATTTGACAATGGGAGGGGTAGGGCCGGAGTTTCCAAAATAATTCAAGTAAAGCGAATTATCTGCGAGTCACTTGTATTTTCAATTTTTATGCTACTCCACACTGGCAGAAACAGCAGGTGAACAACTCATGGCTAGATACTGCGTGTCTAGACTCTGTGTAGGAGTATGATATGACGTCCATTAAGACTGGTAACAGCAATCTGCATGGCAAAATACAAAAAACAAGAAAATTGACAGAATGAAAAAATTAAGTTGCTTTAGAGGGGTCCCTCTGGGATTAGGGGCCCCTGAAGCTTAAGCTTCATTAGTTTTATGGTAGATCTGCCACTGTGCAAACATAATAGGTTAAATATTGTTAGGGACAGACAATAAAAAGTATGTATTGTCACAGGGGTAATCTACCTCATCAAAAACTTTTTAAAATGAGGATAGCTATGAACAACTGCTTAAAATCTTCAGTTTTTATACCTAGATTATAAATTCACATTTATACCAATAATAATTAGTGCCCTTGGTTTTATTAGTAAATACCTTATTGACAACCTGGAAAAGCTAGTTTCCAGAGGAAGAAATCAACCAGCTAATACACGCATTACAAATACAATCTGTTAGCAGAACAGTAAAAATATGCAATACTGTTCTTATGTTCAACATGTGACAATGTTATTATTTACTTTCAAACAATAGAGAGCTTTGTATCTTTGTTAGAAACCAGCTCCTTCACTACAGCAGGACTTCAAATTACTAAAACAGAATAGAACACATGCATATATACATGTATACATATACACATGCATACATAAGTGAAATTGCTAGAAAAGAACTCTCAATAGAAGAACTGAAGAACAGGTATTTAAATTTGTTTAGAAGCAAAAAAACTGCAAATAATAAATAACAATTAAGAAATTTGTTTAAATTTTTTAAAATTTTATTTTTCATGCATTTCATTTTGAAGTTAGCAACATAACATGTGCATAAGTAAGAATTCTGTGGAATGTAAAACAACAATTACAGAAAATGTTGTACACTCAGCCATGTGTAAACCAGTTTTAATTTGTTTCTGGTTGAAACACAAAGCCCAATTTCTTCTTTAAGACGAGAACTTCAAAAATACAAATAGTATCACTGTCCACTGGTCAATTATCTTCCAGAGACGGTTTACAACAGCCATCCATTATTAGTAGAAAGGGAAATATTCTTATTTTTTAATATAATTTTAATCATTTTTTTTCTTTTTCTATTTTTCTCACAGTATAAAAATATCTTGAAAACAGATTAGACAAGCAAAAATGAAAAAGAAAAAAATAATAATGTATTCAAAAGGAAAAGAAAGAAAGGAAGAAAGAATTGTTATAATGACAGATGCCACATTGTGGTGTCATCATAAAATATTTATACATTGGAAAATTGACTATGAAGAAGTTGGGTTGAGAATATCTTTGAAACACAATATTGAGATAAATATGGTATGTTGACAAAATTCTGCTGAATTAACTTGAAAATAGTCAAAAGTTGATCATCCCTTAAATACAAAGCTGTAAGCACCCAAGAATAAAATAGAACATTCACAACACACACATTTTTTGGATTTTCAGAAGTTTTAGTGCATACATATATACAATCTGCTGCTCCGTAGAAATGCTGCAGGTAAACACCAAACAAACAAATATATATAGGAATAAATTGATATCTCCAAATCTGATTCCTCAATTAGAGATGACATTTAATAACATTTTTGCTTATTAAAATCATAATTTTTCTAAGAAATCTATCTATTGATCTTTATTTCTATCTGTCTATCTATACATATATATATATATATATATATATATATATATATTGTGTTTGTGTGTGCATATATGTAAATATATATATATATATATATATATATATATATATATATATATATTGTGTTTGTGTGTGCATATATGTAAATATATATATATATATATATGCATGTGTGTATCTGTCTGTGTATATATATATATATATATGATTTATTGATATTTAGCATAAGTAACAGAGTAACTCAAGGTCTGAGAGATTCATGTGTTGGCACTTATCAAACTAGTTACTTCTGCTAAATACTAATAAAAATATACATATACTCATATTTTGAGTTTTATTTTTCCTGTTTGCATCAACACACACACACACATACACACACACATATATATATATATATATATATATATATATATATATATATATATATATGAGAAAACAAAAAAAGGAGTAAAAGTTAAGTTCTTCACATATTTTTCTTTATAGAGTTGCTATTTGCAGAGAAGTGCCAAATGGTAAAAATATATGTGTAAAGCAGTTTTATAACAACAAAATAAAAATGTTTTGATTTTGATTTTTTTGTGTGTGCGCGCGTTAGTAAATTTTCATGTCAGGCTGTAATTTTGATGAAATATTTTATAAGATTTAAACTGAGTTTTTTTTATGTTTTTATTTAACTGATTATTTTTCTAATTATTGTTGTCTAGCTTTTGCAATCTTTACTAATTTAAATTGCAATCAATTTAGATAAATTTCAATGAATACACACACAGTTTGAAGGCCTCAGTGTTCACCAGTTCTATCATGTAAATTGTTAATCTATATGATATCAAGGTAAATGATTTACATATTCTATTTATGTTTGAAGTTCTGTAACCAAATATAGTAACAGCCTTGGCTGTTGTTACATTCTGAATTATAAAAAGTTAAAATAGTTGAACTGATAAGGTGATGACATTGCTTATAAATGATATATGTAATAATGAAATGGTCCAGTTGAATTAGATATAAGTAATTGCTTTAAGTAGGTAAAAGTTGAAATTATAACAGTAGTAGGAGCACTGTAAAATCGGCAGCTATTTTGTTACTATGCAGAGTTGAATTATAGTATTGTTGCGCATATAGCTTGAAGAGGTAATGATGGACACTACCAGGTTGACTTTCTCTAAGCATACAACATGAAGATATATTTATAGGTATACAAATAAACCATCCCTATCATCAGATATATCTGAAGACATTGGTATACAAAATTCTGTTTATTACATCAGTGAAATTTGTACAAGACTGATTTCTGTAAATTTCATTCGAGGCAATTTTACATATGCTCTCTTGATATTGGCTGCAGTGGTTCAAATGTAGTACTTAGATTCAAGACATACTATGAATTATAGCATTTTATTAGGCCACTATAGCATATCACTCCTACATCTGGGACAGTGCAATTACTGCATTAGAATACAGCCTTCAGTCTGATTGGCATAAAACACTCACAGACATGTGCTAGTCTCTGGCTCACTAGCATGCTCTTTCATTTCTCTGTCTTTTCCACTGTTATTATATTGGTTGCTGATCCTTAGAGCTGGCTGGGCTCATGTCAGGCATTCCCAACTCACTCATCTTTCCTCCCCTGTTGTGCCCAACCATTAGCCCTACACTATACCCAGTCCTTCCTTCCCAGAATGTCAACACTCTGGAATTTCCTCCTTGTTCAGATTTTTCCTACAAGTAGCAGCTTACAAAGTTTCAAGAGTAATGTTAATCGTGTCAATTTCACTAGTTTAGAGAGCCTTGCAAAGGACCTTCTAAACTAGTGAGATTGACACTTCCTCCTATTCAAACAAGTAGGATCTGCTATATTGCTTACTTTGAAACAGGCACTAGTTTCATCCATGAAAAGTGATTATTGCTCTAAAGAGTATCAAATTGTGATAACACTAGCTTTAAAATAATTGTAAATACTGAAATTTGCTGAATCATTTAACCACAGGGGAAAATGTGATATTCTTTTCTAAACATTCTATTTTATGGAGATCTTTTGACATAGATCTTTAGGCAATTATTAATTTAACTCTAGGTCAAACTTATAGGTATAAAGTTACACTACTTAAAAGTGGGAACTTCTCCTGGTCAGACGAACAGGAAGAAATAGCAGCCTCATTTCCCTCAAATCACACTTTGTTATCTTCAAAGAAAGTTAAGAAAACACATTTGCTAATGTACTTCTAAACACACTCCACAAAATAAGATGAGATGGTCGTAGTTGGAATGTCTCTGATCATAGTCAGTTCAAACACAGCTGATCAGGAATGAAACAATAATATAGCAATAATGTAATTTAACATTTCCTAAAATCTTCCTAGCTTTATTCTGAATGAAATCACACAAGTAATCCCTTGATGAACTAAGCAATTTGCTTGGTGAGGTGTGTTGTTGCTATTAAAGGCTGATAAAATCTAAGTCCCCTAAGAAGAGTTAATCATTCATTAGAAAACAAAATTGCAAACATTGATGTGTTTAAATAGTTAATATAACTGTCTTAACAAAGCTAACACAGATCATCACTAGCAGCAAACAACTGTATGTGTACACATTATTTTTATGTTTATTTATTTGTATGTGTCAGTGTATGTGAATGTGTATGCATGCATGCATACATGAAGACCATAACTTTTTGAGCTTTGAATCAGAAATTCTAAACAGTAGATAATATTGCTTAAATGATCGAATGAACAATAATATCTCACTTAAAAATTAATGTTACTCTGAACCAATGTATTGGAGAACAAAAATATACTATACAGAAATTCATATAGATTGACTTTGTTATCAGCAGAACTAATGCTTTGCCACCAGAAAGGCACTGACTTGGTACAGAAGTCAACATAGCAGAACTTTCAAGCTGCACTCATTAATACAATGGATGTACTGAGGTGGGGAGAAATGAATTGATTGACTTTACCACAGTTCAAATATTGTATCTTTTTCATGTATTTTGTTGAGGATTATATTATATTATATTAAATTATGTTATATTATATATGTATACACACACACACACACACACACACACATATATATATATTATGTGTATATATATATATATATATATGAATGACTGCATAAATATACATGCATATATTGGTATATGTATGGTACATATATATATAATACATACATATATGTATAATAAACATACATGTATGTATCTATATATATATTGCAATCATAAACAAACTATAAAAATTGTCAACAACAAAAAAATATTATATTATACTGAAGTACATTTTCTTTTCTCTTAATAAAGATCATCCGAATTATGTTGATGCTTACCAAATCTCAATTTTCTTTACAAATTATGGCAATTACCAACGTCTTCTGCAAACTATTGCTTTCGAAAGACCTTACATACACACATACTCAGACATACACATATTTCTTAAATAGCTATAATGCCTTGGATTTGTAGGAAAAGAATAAGGGGAATCTTTAATATTCATGTCTTTTCCAAGAGCATTAGTTATATTGTTGAAATTGCTCCATCTAGTACACAAAACTAAGGGTTAGAGAGTTGAAGGCTCACTTTCCCTGCAAAGACATATAGCACATCACATTTGCCACAAATATTTGTATAATGAAGAAAAGCTTGATGAGTTTTTGTTTTTATATTTTCTTCAAAAAAAAAGCATATTTTAAACATTTCTAAATGTAGAAATGAAAAAATTAAATATCTTTTAAAAAATATCTTTACAATTATTAAAAAAAAGCCAATATAGGAATTAAGAAAAAATTCCTGAACAATGAAGAGAAAAACCTCACAATGTCTTTCACACTCAATTATTGTTGGCCAAATAGTTTAAATCAGTTAAGTTAATGATCAGACAAATAAAAATTAATAAGTAAATAAAATAAAACATTTACTGTGTTCAGTGTTAAGAAATGATTGTATTGAAATAAATTTTTAAACAGTTAAATTTCGAGAGAACTGAAGAAAAAATGTTCACAAATGGAAGGCAAATGATGGGGGGAGAGAAAAAATTTAAGTGATAAAGATAGTAAAAGATATGATTGAGTTTGGGAGAAAAGAAAAAAAAGGAGGGGTGGAGAAAGCCTTTTGCAAGTTTTTAAACAGTAATTCTTTCAAGTAGCTATTTTATAGTCTCTATCATATGTATACATTGCTTCTAGTGGTTGCAAGGCAACAATCTGGGTCTGTTTATTATTATTATTTTTTTAATTATTATTATTATTACTACTATCATCATCATCATCGTCACTATCATAAGGATGATGGCTTTGTAGAATTGTCGGAACATCAGAAAAAATGCCAGACATTATTTGTGTTCTGAGTTTTTACAGTCTTAGTTCAAATCCTATTAAAATCAGTTTTGTTAGATATTCTTCCATGGTTGATAAAATAAAGCACCAGTCATGTATTGAGGTTGCTTTCATCAACTAAACTCCTCTCCTAAAGTTTCAGGTTTTCTGCCTAGATTGAAAAGAATTAATAATACTATTATTATCATCTCTTGCAGAGTAGCTTATGTGCATATAATGTCTCTGTATAAAGATGTAAAAGAATACATGTGTAAGTATATAATTGCATGCATAGATATGCTTGCATTTATATGCAAACATACATATATACATACATATATGCATCGACACAAACATATATATATATATATACATACATAAAAATACATATAGATATACACATACACACACATATAATGTTAACGTTTTTGCTCCTGCTAATTTCTATTGGTTCCAGGCAGTATTATGTTTTAATGATGTTGACTCCATAGGATTGAATAGTACTGTTCAGGTGTTGAAACCATTGTAATGTCCATTTAGCAGCTGATAATGGAAATGTATATTTGATATGCTTATTTGTGAATTTTTGGGGGATATTGTTTTTCTAAGTTGTCTTTCATTCTCGTAAAGCTGAAAGTGATTGTGGACTCATGGTTTAAAATGATTACTTATATTGATATTGGTTGATTTACTTCATAGATAATCTTATTATGCTTGGATAATGCTTATATGATGGTTTCTAATTTTGGGAGGTTCTGTGGCACACATATATATATATATATATATATATATATATATATATATATATATATATATATATATATGCAGGCATAGCTGAATGGTTAAAAAATTTGCTTTATAATCATGAGGGTCTAGGTTCATTAAATACCATCATGCATCAGTATCTTTGATCAGAGCCTAGAGTTAAACCACTGGAATGAAATGGGATACACAGAAACTGTGTGGTAAAGTGTTCAAGACACAGTGACTGTAATATAAATAGCCAGCTTTCTCACTTCTGTATTATATTGATTGTGCATGAGAATTAGATTTAGATTATATAGGTCTTTGGAAAACACTGCCAGTTTATGCTGTAATTCAATGAGAAATGCAGTGATTTGATCAAATGAATTACCTTCTCAATGACAAAATAAGTACTTCAGTTGATTAGAGTAGAATTCCTCATCAAAACTAAGGGTACATTTACATTTATCTTCTTATATAAGTGTATGTGTATGGCCTTTAGGCTAAGATCATATATATATATATATATATATATATATATATATACATATAAGTGTGTGTGTGTGTGTGTGTATTTGTGCATATATGCATACATAAATGTAAGTTTACTTGTGGTTGTCCCTTGAGCATAATGTTGACCATCTTTGCCTTTGTGAATCCCGTAGTAACTCCACATTTTGAAATAAGTACACATCTTTCTGTGTGTATGTATGTATGCATATGTGTTTGTGTGCTTGCATGTGTTTGTGTGTGTGTTGTTGTTGGTGATGGTGGTGGTGGTGATATGTGTGTGTGTGTGTGTAATGAGGATAAGCATGTGTGTGAACTTGGATTCCTTTATTACACTTGTTATATATGTTTCAGTATTCGGTAATAAAATGGTTTCATGCTATAAATGCAATTGATACATGCAACTTACAAGTGCAAGCATACATAGTCAAAACCAGACACCTTCTTGGACATATATACATACTCACATACATTCACGGACACACACACACACACACACAGATGGGAGAGAATGAATAAGACATATGGTAGTCATCAAGTTGATTATGAGCATGATCACTTTCTCATTGAAAACATATCTGTTTAAGAGCTTTTCAGCCATAATCTCTCAAATGACTTTCCTAACCCCGATTTACAAAACTTTGTGAGAAATGAACAAGCCATAAAAAAACATAGGTCAGCAATCCCATGTTAGACATTTTATACATGATTTTCATGGATGATAAGACAAACTTTTGAGAGGGAAATGCAACCATAAGCCTTTGGACACTCTCCAATGTGAAACTTCAGCAGCCTGCAGTCTACAGGCACTATATTTTATTATATCATGGTAATTTGATTTTTCTGAAACTGCAAGCTGCATTTCTTTTCTTTTCAATATTTTTTCAAAGAATGCTATTTGTGCTGAAGACATTAAGAACTAATTCACTGTAGGTTATTGTCTGATTATACATACATATATACTCACAAAAGCACACACATATATATGCATACATATAAATACACACATACATATACATCCATATATATATACATATATATACACACACACACACACACACACATGTATATTATATATATACATACATTTATATACACACACACACACATATATATATTTATATATATATATATATATATATATATATATATATATATATAAAATTTGAAATATTGCATTTCTAAATCTCTCTGAGAGATTTATGCAGTAACAGCAACTTAATGTGGCAGTCCTAGGAAAGGGAAGAATGCTACTGCTATTTAGCCCCACCACTTCTAGTTGGCTACATGACACAAGCATTCTGTGTCCTTAAGTTTTCAAACAGGGGAGATAAGCACCTCCACCCAACAAAGCCAGTATTCAGAGACTAGTTTCAGAGTAGTTGCCCTTCATCAGTCTGGAGTAGCTTGGCTTTGCTAGCTGTCGGTGCTAAATTCCCTGATCTACAAAATAGCAGTAGCATTCTTCCCTTTCCTGGGACTGCCACATTGAGTTGGCAACAACCCATCACTTTATCGTGCTCCTACTGCACTCTCTGAGAGATTTAGAAATGCAATATTTCTAATTTTATAGATCAGTAAATTTATTTCACTTGAAATTCTATAAATTTTCAACAGCGATTTAGCACTGACAGCTAGCAAAACCAAGCTACTCCAGACTGATGAAAGGCAACTACTCTGAAACTAGTCTCTGGATGCTGGCTTTGTTGGGTGGAGGTGCTTATCTCCCTTGTTTGAAAACTTAAGGTCACAGCATACTTGTGTCACGTAGCCAACTAGAAACAGTGTTTCTTGGGGCTAAAAAATAGCAATAGCATTCTTCCCTTTCCTGGTACTGCCACAATAAATTGGCAACAAACCATCACTATATATATATATATACATACATACATACATACACACACATATATATAGACATATATAGATGTATAGACATAGGCATAGTTGTATGATTAAGAAGATCACATGGGTTCGAGTTCAGTCAGAGTTTGTTATAACTTGGGAAAATGTCTCCCACTAAATCCCTGGGAAAGCCAAAGTCTTGTGAGTTGATTTGGAAAGCAGTAACTATCTTCAAAAGTGTGAATAGTATTCTATGAATTCAATTCAGACTTGGCAGGTTTCTCAATACAAAACAATTCAGTAACATGAATTGACTGTTACTAGACTGAATCAATTCTATTGTAAAAATAATATACCCAATTTATTATTTAATATACAACCACCTCTTTTTTTCTGACTTATGAAAACTTATTAGACAACTACATATATTTATATGTATGTATGTATGTATGTATCTATGTATGTATAACATGGAACAGTAATATTTTTATATATTGTCAAGCAATATATTATAGGTTATGGCATGTAACTGATCAGAATGTTACAGTTGGCTTCATGCTGACTATTACACCTAGACAATATTGATGACTCTTCAAAAATTTTGCTTAGGTGCAATATCTGGTATCAAAACCACCAGTAGCATTCTGACCAGTTATATGATATAACCAATAAACACACACACACAACATATACACACATATACATAAGCCATATCCTGTACAACAAGTCATGAGCACACCTTTCTCATTGTCCAACATTATGCAACAAACGTATATATATATATATATATATATATATATATATATATATATATATATATATATATATATATATATAGCAGAAATATCCAGCATTGCCTGTGTTAAAGAAAATAATAAATTTTTTAAATACCGTCTAGATTACACACCAACTTTCTACGTAACTCTGCAACCCATACCAATATGGAGCATAGACGTTAAGTGAAATGTGAAAGGAAAGTTTTCATCTCTTATATGTATATAAAGTAAATACACGTTCACCTAACTTATTCTGTAACCAAAAAACAGGCACAGATTATAAACAATGAAAGGCTGTGTGTAGAGTACACACACACACAAACAGACGATGAATATGTCACGTTATTGTTTCACTTTTATACATTCATGCATGTTAGTCAAAAAGTGAAAGTGTAATAGTAATTAACACTCAATGGTTTTACACTTTTGTATATGACATGGACCTACTATTCATGTAAGTGCTTCTTCATATACTATGTTTTCTGTCTTGCCATGTTTATCACTGAAAATGTAGAGGTTCTTTTCATCTCCAATTCTAGAACATCCAACATACAGTTGACATGTGAGAAGCAAGGTTGAAGGAGGTTAAGTCCCACCACCTTTAGAGACTGACATTGTGCTTTGTTGATAGACGTTGCAAAGCTTAGTCTGACAGAAAACTGCAGTCTCTTGAACTGAAAGGGGAGATCATTTGAGATGAGAAGTATCCTTGGAATAAAGATATCATGTTGCCATGATGGAGAAGAGGTTTCTCAGCTGCATAGGAGACTTGAACATGTGTGCTTCTGTCAGAGTGGCATCCCAGTGTGCATCATCTTCCAGAAGACCTCTGAGATGGAAAGTCTAGTGATATGTTCGACATATTATGTTATCAACTGTATATAAAGCTGTGAATGATGTGGGTCCCTTGACATGGTGTAATAGTTAGGATGGACAACATAGACTCTGCCAAGTGTGTCTGATTTCTTGATTCCCAGATGATGCATGAGTGCTCCAAGTGCACGTCTTTTCCAATAGTTTTGTTACCAAGTATGGAATTGTGGAACTTCATTGTATAGCAGTCTTGTAGCGAATTCATCATCTTGACAGATCTTGAAGAATGCTGTGAGTGTGGTATTTTTGGGAGCTTCCATTTGTAGTTGGACTGTGTCTGTCAGTATGTTGTCTCTGAGATGGAGGACAAGTCCATGCTTTTCATGTTCTTGCCCAACCAGAAGCACAGCTATTTCATTTGTTGTTGGTGCATTAAACCTCCCTCCATGTTGACCATATGATTTCTTGTCTGATCTGACAACTATCTTGTAATTCATGGAGTCATGTGGAATTGTTTCAAGTGCAGTCTTGAAGCTTCTGATCAGGTTGTTGTTATGCAGCATCTTTTGCAGAGACACTACAATGTTCATCCTGATGCCAGAAATGTTCTTGCACCTCTCTTGCCCTTTTTGTTGAGAATCACACATAAAATATATTTGAAGGAATTCTGGTGATTCATTTGGCAGAGGTAGTAGAGAGCCAAACTGATGATAAATTTGACCTTGGACCTTAAAAATTTGCATGAATCCTGGCTCAGTTATATTTCTTGTAGCTCCAGATAATGTCATCTGTAGTGCAGCATTGTACTGTCTAATTCTGTTTTGGAAGTGCATGGAATCTCGGTCAGTTGATGACAACAATTTCTTCAATGGCTCTGAAGGTTGGAGGATAACCTTTCCACCACTACAGTACGGTGCAGGTGTCTCTCTACACTACTTCTTTGCTTTACAATGTATGCACTCAGTTGTCACTGCACCAATGGAAACTCTAGTGTCATCTACATAATGAACTGCTGGATCATAATTGAAAGCTGCTTCATAGGAGTTGCTTCTCTAAGCTGTTGCAACTGCTCATCGTTCTGCAGTAGAGATGCTATTCCTTGTCAGTTGTGCATACCTCTATTCATCACTTTGAGATGCTCTAACTTTTATCATGCACAGTCTGTTTGTTTCTTGGCATGCTTCCCTTTCTGCAGCTATCTCTCTTTCCCTGGACAGAGACATTATTTTGGCTGACCTTGATATTGTAGACAAAGTGGCATAACTACAGATTTCAGCCCGCCCCGACTTTGGATGACATTAACTTTCAGAAAAATGGATATTTTAAATGAAATTGTCTACAAATATACCTCGGACAGTGTAGATTCCAAGGACATAGGAATTTGGGGGGAAAACAATTGGGGGTTACTTTTGAGAACTGTTCCCATATTTGTTTCATTTTCTCAGTTTTGTGCAAAAATTATGGTAATGGAAATTATGTTTCTTAATATGATGGGCAGAAAGTAAATAAGAAATTTTAACAGAAAATCAAGTATTGTATGGGATGAAGTGAAATTAGTCACTCAGTGAACCAAAGAGCCAGTATCGAAGAAACCAGAAACCGTCAACAACAGAAAAACACAAAACCGTACAGGTTGAAGTGAAATTTATGAAGATACTTCTGACAGTAAATTATGAAATTACTTACATCAGTAATTGTGAACTTCTTTCTGTCAGTGATTTGCCATTGTTTGTTTGTAAATAGTGATTGAAAACTTAGACTTACAGTGAAAACAATAACAGGGAAGTTAAACAATGGCATATGAAACTTGAAAGTGAAAAGAATAGCATCTGAAAAATGAAAGTGAAAACAAGAGATATAGATAGACAGATATGTTACAGAGAGATGGATAGAGAGATATACATTAAGAGATATGTTACGTCACTGATGCTAGAAAACCGAAAGTATATATTTTTAAAACTTTCAAAGATGTGAATGTAATATAAAAAGCAATATTTTTCATTTTTTTAATAATTTTTAATAAAAGAATCAAATGAACAGCCTATTATTTGTCTGAGGTCAAATTATTAATGCATCACAAGTATGAAAGCAATTGGTGAAGTTGTTTTCACATGAAAAGTGAATGTACACACATCTCTATTTTATATATTATTAGACATTACTTAGATATATATATATATATATATAGAGAGAGAGAGAGAGAGAGAGAAGGGGAGAGATAGACAGATAGATATATACATATATATATGTACACACACACACACACACTTTCTTCAAAGAGTCTCAAAAAATCAGCCCTGAGATCTATATGCCAAGTTGGGTATTTCATAAGCTTTAATATACTAAAAACTTGCCCATGTGCTGCTGAAGTTGGATGTGTCTAATATGCCCTTATGTCATTTATGCTACTAAATATGGTATATACACACACACACACACACACACACACACATACATACATATAATCAGTTGCAATCAATATAAATAACAGAACAAATATAATTTTGTATTATCATTTGCTCCGGACCTAAATTTCTGAAGAGTTGTCAATATTATTTAGAGGCATTATTCAATGTGAAACCAAGAATAACACTCTGATTAGTTATATGCTATAATATATTGTAATATATTGACTGAAAACGTTTGTAAATGTACGTGAATATGCATGTATATATGTGTGTGTGTATTTATACACACGTTTATAATGTATATGATTGTATATGATTATATATACATATGCAAATAAGTGTTTGTATCTACATACATTTATATATATATATATATATATATATATATATATATATACTCACACACACACACACACATACTTTCAGACTCACATGTTCACATGTGCATGCACATAAAATGATTACATGAATGCATTACCTTGTCAGATGATATTTGTCTCATTATTTTCAGTCAAACTTCTAAACATCATATACTCATGTGCTCTGAGGTGACACTTAAGATCAACTGATTATTTACAAGGTCAAGAACCAACACAAAAAACAAATCATTACAACTCCATTGGTATGACCAAACATGTCTCTGATGGCATTCTAGTGACTGAGTCTTCTGAGGCTAAGGTTAAATTTACGCAACACACTGCAGAAGTGGGTATGCCATCTATAATACATTAAAAGTCAGATTGAATCTTGCTTGCTTGCAAGCAATGTAACCCAGCCAAACTGGCACATAATGGGAAAATGCTAGGACTTAAGTGAGCCCTGAAATGTAAATACAAATGAAATGAAACAAATTTTGCATAAATTGGATGAGTGGTTGTGAAGATATTTAGGGTTTTTAAGGTATAAATACCCAAAATGGTGCATAATGGAAAAAGTCTCCGAAATTTACTTAAACCTGAAGGAAAGTAACTCTTACCTTTTGATTAGACTAATGAAAAATACAATTTATTTTTTTACAGTAAATAATCATTTAGAAATATGTGATTTCAAAAATGTAAGTTGTTTGTACAATTAGTATTTATATTTTAGCTTGCTTTTAAACAGATAATATTTTTTTTATTCTTTTATTTGTTTCAATCATTTGACTGCGGCCATGCAGCCAGGACTTCTTCTTTGTAAGCCTAGTACTTATTCTATCGATCTTTTTTGCTGGACTGCTGAGTTATGGGGAATACGCCAGCATCGGTTGTCAAGCGATGTTGGGGGGACAAACACAAACACACACACATACATACATACATACATATATATATATATATATATATATATATATATATATATATATATATATATATATACATATGACGGGCTTCTTTCAGTTCCTGTCAACAAAATCCACTCACAAGGTTTTGGTCGGCCCAAGGTTATAGTAGAAGACACTTGCCCAAGGTCCCATGCAGTGGAACTGAACCCAGAACCATGTGGTTGGTAAGCAAGCTACTTACCACACAGCCACTCCTATATTTTTTTTCAAATTATTTTCAAGTGAATAACATTACAAATTTTTTTTGTCCTAAATATTTGGTAAAAGACCCATTCATAACCTGGGTGTGAGATCATTTTTTTCCATTGACTTTTTCAAGTGCATTCAACATATCTCACTTCCAAAGATTTGGTTGCTATTTCTAGCACGCCCTGCTACCACATAACTGTTATTTGCGATAAAGGACCCAAAATACCTGTTACGTGGTAGCAGGGCGTGCAAGAAATAGCAGCCAAATCTTTCCTTTTGCTGGGGAAAGGTGCCACTTACATGTGATTTCAATGTCACATTCATTGAAAGCATGCAAAATAATCTGGAAAAGAAAAAAAACACGAAACTCTAGCATATAATTAAATGGAGGCTCCTAGAACAACCAGAGTCATACTTCAATGGGAGCAAAAGATGTAAGCCTTATGTGACTCAAAGATCAAGAATCCTGAGAAACTCGCTTGACCTGGGGACCTTTTTAAACTCCAAAAAGGTGTTTAGTAAGTGCCCTCATCAGAGGAAATTTATGGTACAAACATGGAATTCCTCATCTACCAACTAGAGAAATGCTGCCAGGTTTGGACATCTTTGGCTGGCCCATCATGGATATAACTGATACTGGTCTATGTGGAATAACTCCACTGGTCACTCTGTGACCTGTCATAACAAACAAACTTCTAAATATATTTATATATGTATACATATGTATATAAAATCACTTATTGTCATCGTTTTATTTTGCACTTACTATTACAAAGGAAGCGAGGCCTAATGAGGGATATTTACACACATTTATGCATACATACATATTTCTCATCTTCATTGTTTTACATATACATTCTCTGCTAGCATGTGGTGGATAAATTGCCAGTTAGAATCAGTACATACTCAGTGGTATTGCTCATTTAGACATGTCAGTGGTACTGCTCATACTCAGTGGTACTGCTCATTTACACATGTCAAGTGAATATATAGAGATGACACATTGATAGGGTAAGGGTGTGATGCATATCATGATGACATGCATCAAATTTCTATACAAGATGTTTCTCTTGCACATTACATCTGATTCCTCTTATATTCAGTTGTTCTCTCAGTTTTTTAATACTTCATCATTCATGCATACTTACATTGCACATCAAATGAAGCATGCTTGCTTCAATTATTTCAAGTCCCTGCAAATTCTTTCTGTTCAAGAGCCATGTCTCCCTATCATGCAACATTGCATTTCATAGACATGCAGTGCACAATGTGCCTGTCATCCTTAAGAAGTGCTCTGTTGAGAGCATAAATCATAGCTCCTTGAACTTCTTTCAGTTTGTTCTTACTTTAGATACCATGCTCTCTAAACATCTATTCCACTGTTAATTAGATGACTGATGCAACAGAAACTAACAATTCTAGGGAGCTTTTCAAGCATTCAATAATCTCCAAGGCTCTCAAGCAACAAAAAGTCTGGACACCACCGAAATGAGCCTTTTGTTGACAAAAGTTGCACATGTCGGGACTTACTTAGAAGCCCAGACAAGATTTTGTAATGGACTGCAAGCAAATGACACCATTTGCAGTCATTATTTATAACCAATGAGTGAAACAGACACATAGACATAAAGGAAATACAAAATTACTCACACAAATACACACACACACACATACACATATATGATGTCAATCAAATCCACTTCTAAGGCTTTGGTTAGCCTGGACCTGTTGTAGGCACTCCATCGCTTACGACGTCGAGGGTTCCAGTTGATCCGATCAACAGAACAGCCTGCTCATGAAATTAATGTGCAAGTGGCTGAGCACTCCACAGACACATGTACCCTTAACGTAGTTCCCGGGGATATTCAGCGTGACACAGTGTGACAAGGCTGGCCCTTTGAATTACAAGCACAACATAAACAGGAAGTAAGAGTGAGAGAAAGTTGTGGTGAAAGAGTACAGCAGGGTTCGCCACCATCCCCTGCCAGAGCCTCATGGAGCTTTAGGTATTTTCGCTCAATAAACACTCACAACGCACGGTCTGGGAATCGAAACCGCGATCCTATGACCGCAAATCCGCTGCCCTAACTACTGGGCCATTGCGCCTCCACTGCCTGGACCTATAACAGAAAGTGCTTAGATTACTGCACAGTAGAACTAAACCTGAAATGACATAAATGTCAAGTGAACCTCTGAACTAAATTACCATTATATATCTGTGTGTGTGTGTGTCCTTGTCTTAACACTTTCATGCCATTTGCAAACAATTTCACCTTTCATACAAAAGCTATCAACTGTTTGCAATATTCCATGAAATTATGTCCAGCCATTGGGCTGTGCATATTTGAAGAACTAAGGGACATACTATCTTGCAGGTGAAGGGTGGTGACTGGAAGAACATCCAGCTGTAGAAAACTTGCCTTAACAAGTTTTGTTTGAATCATACAAGCATGGAAAAGTGGATGTTAAAATGTCAATGATGACCTTGATAATGATATATATATATATTGTTGGGTGGGGGGATACATGCATATGTGCATGTCTTTGTGTGTGTGTGGAGGGGTTTCTTTTAAGAAGGCAACTGTACAGCAGTTTGTTTTTTTATGAAATGCTTTTCATATTTTCCAAATTTTTCTTTTATATAATGTTTGGGACAATAAAAGTTCCCAGATTCATCAACCAAATATCTAGACTTTAGTAATCCTATCTTCTGAGTGAATCATTGCAACAGTTGATGCCTACCATAAAAGCAGATATATCATGGCAATGATATGCAGGTTTCTAATTCATTCTAACAATACTTTTCTTTCAACAATGAACAAATGCTGACTGTTAAAATCTAACTAGTTTTAGTAGAGTACATTATCTAGTAGTTATGATTTTGTACTGTTATCCTAAATTTTTGAGAACTCTGTACAAGACAGAAAGACTTCTAATAGTAAAACTATCTCATTTTTGTTATGTAATATCATTGCACTAGCTATGTTCATTTTATATGTCCTCAGTTGCCAAGAAAGTTATCTGAGTTTGTAAAATAAACCGGTCATCAGGTATTTATTAATTAACTCAGAGTTTTGTTGTTGACATGGCTTAATTTTTTGTAACATCAAGAAATACCTTAGGAATGAGAACCCAGGTTTGAAATTTCCCCAAGACACCTGATGAAGGCTGGATGGTATATCAGCCAAAACGTTGTGTTAACAAGATGAGGACAAATATTCGTCAAATGTAAATAATGTACATCTATCTTATACTAAAAGGTTAGTTGGAAGAGCTAAATACAATGCAGAATTTTTGCTCTGAGATAGATAGCATATCCCTAGCAACAAACTACAGGCAAATTATTTTCTGAACAATGTTGAGTTTAATAATAAGGAATAAGAAGCAGATGTGCCATCACTCATCTCAATAATGCATGCAATGAAATACCGACAATAGACTGTTAAAAGACTTAGGAACATTAATAAATGACTAATTAAGAAATCTTGAAGTCCTTAATATAAAAGATAAAAACAGGAGTATAATCAAGTTTTTAATACATGCATGCACACACACACAAATATATCATTATTTGTGGGTATGTATGTGGTGGTGGGGGGGGGTAACAAAAAAGGTAGCACAGTGAATGGAGGGGCAACAGGGAAAATTATAGTCACAACAAATGTATGCAAACACATACAATCCTTGCCTCCATTTTCAACATCTTACACAGACATCTGTATGTGTATGTGTGTACATATATAAGTCAAACATGATACTGAAATGTAATTCAAATAAAACACTGTTTGGAAATATGTTATACTTAACAAATAATATGTCTACAAATGCATACACAAATTTCTATATCAAATTTAGGTTAGCAGGAAACATATTCATGTTTTGCAGGGTGCTTACATTTTGTCTGAAGAACTATCAGAATCAATGTGAAAATTTATTTCTATTATGGAGGAGACAAGGATATTAATTGTAAGAAACGATATTCTGAACATGGGCATTGCAAAATGTATAGATTCTTTGATGTATGATATATATATTAGGTCATCCCATAAATAATGTGATTCTTTTGTACTTATTTAATTTTTCAAAATTAAGATAAACGAATTTCTTTTTCATCTATGATATACTCTCCTTAATTTTCAACAATGCTCTTCCACCTATCTGGTAGACTTGCAAGGCCCCTCTTCCATAATTCATTTGTCCATGAAGAAAAATACTCCTTCAGTACTGTTCTGACCTCATTTAGAGAATTCATATTTTTTCCATCCAAATGATTTTGAAGACTGCGAAATAAATGATAATCAGATTGGGCAGTGTCCGGCAAATGTTGTGGGTGGGGTACCGCTTCCCAAAGTGTTCCAGTCTTTGGACTGTCATCCTTGCTGTATGTGGCCAAGCATTATCCTGATGGAAGAACACCTTTCATCCTGAAACCAAAGATGGTACTGACTTGAATGACTAAATCCAAGCTTCTCTGCTAGTTCCTCAACAGTTATGATGGGATTTTGTTCCACCAAGTTTTGCAGGACATCCTCATCAAGCTCTACAGATTTTCCAGGATGAGGCTCATCTTCTAGGCTGGAGTTTCTGGCTCAGAATTTCTGGAACCACCGTTGACATGGGTTTATGCTTATTATCCAATCCCCATATACTATTCTTTGTAAGCCTAGTACTTATTCTATCGGTTTGTCTTGCCGAACCACTAAGTGATAGTAATGTAAACACACCAACATCGGTTGTCAAGCGATGTTGGGGGGGGGGGACAAACACAGACACACAAACATATACATACATACATATATATATATATGTATATATTCATGCAACTGAAAAAAAAACACATTATTTATGGCTTGACCCAATGTGTGTGTGTGTGCACGTGCATGCACAACTTATATGCAACATATATATATATATATATATATATATATATATACATATATATATATATATATATATATATATATATATATATATATATGCATGCTTGCTGCCGAGAAATAATTTACCCAGATTCAGTATTTAGTGGAAACAGATGAAAACGACTGCTTATAATGTCTGCAGGCAAGGGGGAACCTCTTGCTTATGAGAATTATAGCATTTGAGATTAGATATGGGTTCAATTTTCAATAAAAGGTGGCTGGGTGGAGCATTTATATTCTTAAACATCTTTAAATATGCTTTTCAAATATACTCTTAAAAATGTGATGAAACACTGGCATGTTGGCATTCATACGTATCTTGGTCAAGACAGAAATAATAGTTTGTGTGGAAATCACATTCTCTTTTTAATCTATTTAATATCTTTATATCGATGCATGTTTAATGAAATAACATTTGTTAATATATCATAGCTAAAAATTGTTAGTAGCTGGTTAATGCTGTCCTAGTGGGAGTCAAAGATTTAGTTTAATGATTTAATGAACCTGTTTTAACTTCTTGACAGAGTGGTCTTTCTATCATAATGCACTTCACAAAAGTCTTATTCATACATTTTTTTACCAACTTCAATAAATAAGTTATTCCAGCATATTTTAATTCAGATCTAATTGAAATATTTTCTAAATGATATATAAAGTTAGCTCTCATTTTACACTGAACTAAATATGATTCTAGAGTTACACCTATATGTTGCCAGGAGGCAACACATAAGCACATCAAACTAGGCTACAGATGTTTTCTTTCAAAAGTACTTAATCTATAAAAAATATATATCTCGCTTTGGTGACACTTAACAATGGATTGACCTTAATGTTTTTCAACTAAATTTAAACTACTTTTTTTGTTATAAAATTAGAAGTATCTATGCTCTGGAATTTTATCCTGGTTGGAATTAGTTGTTTTTCCAAAAGATAAACAAAATTTGTTTTTCTTTTATAACATTAAAAAGAAAGAGTAAAAAATATCTTTTGCACAACCCATAGCCTATAGAAACAGTCCTAGAGAAGACAGATAAAATATGGTCGAGACATTTAAGTAATTGATTTTGCTTATGAAACATCAGACAAGTGTTTTTATTTATATGATTATATTCTATATGTGTGGAAAGAAAGAAAAAATGGAAATAAATATCAGTAAAGGGAAAGTTTCTTTGTTTCACAACATTATACAATATTTGGAGCCCATAAATAGAAAAGATGTTTTTAAGTAGAATTGACTTTTGAAAAAGAGAGAAAATATTGGAATAATTTGGCTATATTAAATATATAAAGTTTCCTAGAAAATTAATTAGTAGCACTTAAATTTAGACAATGTAAGGGTTTTTTTTTTTTGCATTTCTATCAATATAATTTTAAAGACTCAAGGCAATATAAATTATTGTTGGTGTATACTGATTGTATGACATAGATAAATGCATAAAAAGCAAGTGACCTTGATGACATTGTAACGATCGAGATAAAAGTTTTACTTTGAGATCAGAGAAAGATATTGCAAATTCTTTTATGCAAGAAATAATAGTTATCGTAAAGCTTCTTTATCAAATTATCATATCATAAAACCTTTTAATTTTTAACATTTATCTTAATTTTGATGGTAAGAACTTTTTTGCAATAGGCAAACTCTCAGTGATCTGAGGTAAAAAAAAAAACTGGCTCCAATTCCCTATTTCATATACACTACTATGTCACATTATTCCATTTTCTTCCTCCAAAAGAGCTGTACTTTTATACCAAGGCAGTAAATTTTCTTTGGTAGGTGATACATGAATAGGCTTCAGGAGAACTAAACATGTAATCTGGCTTTGATTTCCATTTGTAACCATTTCTATTCATTTACGTAGCTAATACTCTTGAGGAAATCATGACATCATGGTTATATACTACAAGTCTGAGATTTTGTGTCATTCTAAGAATTAATAGTTTAGATTATTTTAAAGAAAATGAAAGAATTCTGTGTGGTATATTGATAAACCATACAATAAACCAGGCATTTCATTGTACCAAATTTTGTTTGAAATTCTGCTGATACATACACAAAACATTTCATATGTAGATGAAAAGCTAGAGCAGAGTGAATTTGTGCTGTGATTAAGGCATTTTCAATTTTTTCTTATTACATGGTATTAATTAATTTAGCCACATAGGATTTTCTTTAATATTTCTTTATTCTGTATCTCACCATTCCACTGTTTACCACTAGATTTAGTGTTAAGGATGAATTGTTTTCTTAATTATACCAAAAAGGAAACCTAATTTCACATGCATCTGAAAGTTTTTAAGTAACAAATAATCTAGTTGAACTTTAAAGAAAGAAATACATGTAATTTAAACAGCTATTTCAGATCTTTCAAACAAGTAATTTTCTTAGTTGATCAAATTATCTCATACAAGATATCTTGTATTATATTTTATGGAACCATTCATAGAAAAACAAATTATATTAAATTATTCTCTATTACTGTTTTGAGTAAGTACATTTAATCTTGAATTTAAGATCTATAATGAAACCATTGAAAGAACTTTTGAGTTTAAAAGCCTCAAAATAAAATCAATAGTGTTAGGGTCCAATTCTCTTCATATTTAAAAGGCCCTTATTTAATCATGATTTCTAAGAGTGTATCCTGACAAAAAAGATAAAAAATCTATGCTAACTCATATACACACAGACACACACACAAAATCATTCTTTCACTCTTTTTTCTACCCTGTTATTAAATCTTTAAAGCAAGAATCAGAAAAACAAAATTGATTAATGTTTCAATATTTTACATTACCAATTAAATAAACATCTGATATCTAACTCTTTTCTCTTATATTTAATTTGTAATAACCATAAGAAAATTATAAAATTGCGTTAAGAGCAAGGCTAAAAATAGTTTATTGTAAAATTAATTAATTAATTTATGAGGAAGTCATTTTCTAAATAGCAGGTACATTCACCAATAAAAACTTTTTGTATTATAAGAAACTAGATTTATTATAACTTGCATGATTGACTGCTTAATGTTGTGATCCAGGACTTAAATATTCAAAGAATCAGCAACATTTTCTACAAAATATTCACTGAATTGTTTTAACTGAGAAGCAAGCTTAAACTTCATTGGTCTACAAGGCAGTGACAGCTTTAAGAATAAGACTACTTGTAAGTTTTTATATTGCAGTGGATAACAAACTCACTTTAAGACCTTAAAGTTTAACCTGTTAAGGACTATAGGCTCTACGATTCTCAAGTGGTGATTCTTTAAAGGTTGAAGGACAACAGTTAATTTCAAATAATCCTATAATATAATTTATCTATATTCACAGGAAAATGCCTGCTTTAAATTGAAATTGATTGCTTTCTTCTTGTAAAACAAATGCAAATGAAAGAAAATATCATTTTGATCCATTGTAAAGATTATATTAATTGGAAACTTATACATGATCAAATGAATTTACAAGACACACAGTGAGGTTTTAGTGTCACATTTGGCTCATTTAATCATTTCTATAGCAAATGCAGTCATGAAATAATAATAACTGCAAGTAAGTAATATATGAACAGGTAAAGATGAACAAAATTAAAATGTCATTTGAACAGAAAACATACCAATAAAAGATTTTTAAAAATCTGTTAAGTATTTTTCTCTGTTTTACAAAAAAAAAAAAAAAAAAAAATGGATATTGCATTAAAAAATAACTTCTAACAAAGAATTCAGTTCAGGTATAATTTTATGATTGGAAATAGAAATAGACAAATGGGAATTATGTAAAAGAAACAAACTCCATGTTCTTATGGGACACACTTTCAATTTTTTTTTTTTTGTTTTTGCTAGCTGACTGATAATATCCATGCATGTTAACAATTATAACTGAATAATCGATAACAAAAACACAAGGAAAATTTTAGTCAGCACTGAAAAAACTTTAGCTAACAAGAAATTCAATGATCCTTAAACAAAATCATCTTTTTATCATGAGCAAAATAATTGTAATCTGAAAAGAAAAATATGGTTCTTAAATTTCGAGCATTTTTTGTCTGGTTTTCTTGATTTGTTTCAATTGTTTTTATTTATTCTTAAAACTGAATTAAACACAAGACTATTTGACTGAATATCAACAATTAACAAGCCAGTCAAAAAGTAATTCATCATGGAAAATAGTTATGTAATATCAAATTTCAGGTTTTTCTTTTACTTCACTGAAACAAATCCTGAATCGGGATGAAAAAAGCTTTTGAAAACAAATAATAAAAAGACAATAATATTTACTGTAGGGTTATGGATGTTCATGTTGTGTATGAGATTATGTGTGCAATGAAATCTTTGAAACTGAAAAGAATTCCTCCTTAAAATGTCCATCACAAATTCCATAAATATATTCAAACACCTAATATCACAGCAGACCAAATGATTTAAACAACATCGGTCAGCGGGATGGAGCGTGATAACAGAAAAATAATAAAACTACAAAAACCAATTGTAGTGACCCGTGTCCGGATATATTTAGGAACCGTGGACAGATATAAGTGATACATCCTGACCTAATATAGGAAATGGGAGAAGGGATATGGGGGGGGGGGTGGGTGTTATGGATATGTAGGTGGGGGCAGGCTGAGTATAACTCGGCACTAGGGTAACGCGAGGGGCCCCGCGTCGCTGGGCTGGAAGATTGCGGGCTTGATTTACTATAGGGGCAGTTGGTGTGTGGTATTTTCTCGGTATGGTCAGGGGGGGCGCTGCCGGGGGGGTGGGGGGCTGGTCGGGTGGGCCCCACTTTACTACAGGGGCGGTGCTGGGCGGGGGTCTTTACTGGGTTGTGAGTCAGAGTGTGAGAGTGTGGAGTGTGAGTGTGTGTGTGTGTGTGTGTGTGTGTGTGTGTGTCTGTGTGTGTGTGTGTGTATGTGTGTGTGTGTGTGTCGGTGTGTGAGTGTAAGTGTCATGTGTGTGTGTGTGTCAGTGTATGTGTGTGTGTGTCTGTGTCTGTGTGTGTGTGATCTGTGTCTGGTGTGTGTGGTGTGAGTACTGTGTCGTGTGAGTGTGTGTATGTTTCTGTGTGTGTGTGTGTATGGTGTCTGTGTGTGTCTGTGTGTGTGTGTCTGTGTATGGGTGTGTCTGTGTATGTGTGTGTATGAGTCTGGTGTGTCATGTGTCAGTGTGTGTATGAGTCTAGTGTGTGTCCTGTGTCAGTGAGTGTCTGAGTCTGTGTGTGAGTGTGTGTCTGGTGTGTCTGTGTGTAGAGTGTGTGAGTGTCGTGTGTGTGTGTACTGTGTCTAGTGTG